>NC_054492.1:9143282-9310782 GCF_017639515.1 Carcharodon carcharias | reverse complement strand
CAAATGAGGTACGTCCCCTTCCTTCCTGCCTTATAGCCTGAATAGGAAAGATAGCAGCTGGCGCCCTTCATTCTGCCTTCCTCAACCATACATTATTGTGGCGGGAGCAGCAGTAGACCCTTAATTCACCAATAGGTGGCCAGTTAGGGACCTCAATAGGCCGAGAGGTGGACAGACTAGATGCTGCCTTACCCACCCATCATAATATGGGGGAAACATCTCGGGGATGAGCAGGAAGGTGGTGGGTTATCTGTCACTTTATTTTATGTGCCACCCACCCCCACTCCTGTAAATACGCTGCCGAGAGGCTGTAAAATTCACCCCTTACACAAACACGCACATTTATACACATACAACACACAAACACACACTCACATGCAGACACATGACACACACAAACACATCTCACGCACAAAATCTTCATATACATATCACCCATACAAATGCACACACAAACACACACATCACACGCATGATTTATATTTAAGTTAAAGGGGTATGGTTATGACTTTTGCAGATAATATGTAAATTGGCCATGTGGTTGATGGTGAGGAGGAAAGCTGTAGACTGCAGGAGGGGAACAATGGACCGGTCAGCTGGGCAAAAAATGGCAAATGGAATTTGACCTGAGAGGCTGAGGTGATGCATTTGGGGAAGGGCAAACAAGACAAAGGAATACACAATAAATGGTAGGATGCTGAGAGATGTGGATGAAAAGAGGGACATTGCAGTGCATATGTATAGATCCCTGAAAATAGAAGAACGTATGATTAAGAAAGCATAAAAGATTCTTTACTTTATTAGCCGAGGCACAGAATTATGTTGGAACTGTATAAAATACAATTTAGGCCACAGCTCTGAGTATAGTTCTGGTCACTGCATCACAGTATTGTGAATAGTTCTGGCCACTGCATTAGAGTATTGCGTATAGTTCTGGTCACTGCATCACAGTATTCTGTATAGTTCTGGCCACTGCATTAAAGTACTGAATATTGTTCTGGTCACTGCATTACAGTATTGTGTATAGTTCTGGCCACTACATTAAAGTATTGTGTATAGTTCTGGCCACTGCATCACAGTATTGTGTATAGTTCTGGCCACTGCATCGCAGTATTGTGTATAGTTCTGGTCACTGCATCACAGTATTGTGTATAGTTCTGACCACAGCATCACAGTACTGTGTATAGTTCCGGCCACTGCACCACAGTATTGTGTGTAGTTCTGGTCACTGCATTACAGTATTGTGCATAGTTCTGGTCACTGCATTGCAGTACTGAATATTGTTCTGGTCACTGCATTACAGTATTGTGTATGGTTCTGGTCACTGCATTACAGAACTGAATATTGCTCTGGTCACTGCATTACAGTATTGGGTATAGTTCTGGCCACTGCATTACAGAAATGTGTATAGTTCTGGCCACTGCATTACAGTATTGTGTATAGTTCTGGTCACTGCATTACAGTACTGAATAATGTTCTGGTCACTGCATTACAGTATTGTGCATAGTTCTGGTCACTGCATGACAGTACTGAATATTGTTCTGGTCACTGCATTACAGTATTGTGTATAGTTCTGGCCACTGCATTACAGTACTGAATATTGTTCTGGTCACTGCATTACAGTATTGTGTATAGTTCAGGCCACTGCATTACAGTATTGTGTATAGTTCTGGTCACTGCATCACAGTATTGTGTATAGTTCTGGTCACAGCATTACAGTATTGTGTACAGTTCTAGTCACTGCATCACAGTATTGTGTATAGTTCTGGCCACCGCAGCACAGTATTGTGTATAGTTCTGGCCACTGCATTACAGTATTGTGTATAGTTCTGGTCACTGCATCACAGTATTGTGTATAGTTCTGGTCACAGCATTAGAGTATTGTGTACAGTTCTAGTCACTGCATCACAGTATTGTGTATAGTTCTGGCCACTGCAGCACAGTATTGTGTATAGTTCTGGACACTGCATTACAGTATTGTGTATAGTTCTGGTCACTGCATCACAGTATTGTGTATAGTTCTGGTCACTGCATCACAGTATTGTGTATAGTTCTGGCCACTGCAGCATAGTATTGTGTATAGTTCTGCTCACTGCATCACTGTATTGTGTATAGTTCTGGCCACTGCATCACAGTACTGAATATTGTTCTGGTCACTGCATCACAGTATTGTGTATAGTTCTGGTCACTGCATTATGGTATTGTGTATAGTTCGGGCCACTGCATCACAGTACCGAATATTGTTCTGGTCACTGCATTACAGTATTGTGTATAGTTCTGGTCACTGCATCACAGTATTGTGTATAGTTCTGGCCACTGCATTACAGTATTGTGTATAGTTCTGGATTCACCATTACAGTATTGTGTATAGTTCTGGTCACCGCATTACAGTATTGTGTATAGTTCTTGCCACAGCATTACAGTATTGTGTATAGTTCTGGTCACTGCATCACAGTATTGTGTATAGTTCTGGCCACTGCATTACAGAATTGTGTATAGTTCTGGCCACTGCATCACAGTATTGTGTATAGTTCCGGTCACTGCACCAAAGTATTGTGTATAGTTCTGGTCAATGCATTAGCGTATTGTGCGTAGTTCTGGTAATTGCATTACAGTACTGAATATTGTTCTGGTCACTGCATTACAGTATTGTGTATAGTTCTGGTCACTGCATCACAGTATTGTGTATAGTTCTGGCCACTGCATTACAGTATTGTGTATAGTTCTGGACACTGCATCACAGTATTGTGTATAGTACTGGTCACTGCACCACAGTATTGTGTATAGTTCTGGTCACTGCATTACAGTATTGTGCATAGTTCTGGTCACTGCATTATAGTACTGAATATTGTTCTGGTCACTGCATTACAGTATTGTGTATAGTTCTGGCCACTGCATTACAGTACTGTGTATAGTTCTGGTCACTGCATCACAGTACTGAATATTGTTCTGGTCACTGCATTACAGTACTGAATATAGTTCTGGCTACTGCATCACAGTACTGAATATTGTTACGGGCACTGCATTACAGTATTGTGTGTAGTTCTGGTCACAGCATTACAATATTGTGTATAGTTCTGACCACTGCATCACAGTACCGAATATTGTTCAGGTCACTGCATAACAGTATTGTGTATAGTTCTGGTCACTGCATCACAGTATTGTGTATAGTTCTGGTCACTTCATCACAGTATTGTGTATGGTTCTGGCGACTGGATCACAGTATTGTGTATAGTTCTGGCCAACGCATCACAGTATTGTGTATAGTTCTGGTCACTGCATCACAGTATGGTGCATAGTTCTGGTCACTGCATTACAGTACTGAATATTGTTCTGGTCACTGCATTACAGTATTGTGTATAGTTCTGGCCACTGCATTACAATATTGAGTATAGTTCTGGTCACTGCATTACAGTACTGAATATTGTTCTGGTCACTGCATTACAGTATAGTGCATAGTTCTGGTCACTGCATTACAGTACTGAATAATGTTCTGGTCACTGCATTACAGTATTGTGTATAGTTCTGGTCACTGCATTACAGTACTGAATATTGCTCTGGTCACTGCATTACAGTATTGGGTATAGTTCTGGCCACTGCATTACAGAAATGTGTATAGTTCTGGCCACTGCATTACAGTATTGTGTATAGTTCTGGTCACTGCATTACAGTACTGAATAATGTTCTGGTCACTTCATTACAGTATTGTACATAGTTCTGGTCACTGCATGACAGTACTGAATATTGTTCTGGTCACTGCATTACAGTATTGTGTATAATTCTGGCCACTGCATTACAGTACTGAATATTGTTCTGGTCACTGCATTACAGTATTGTGTATAGTTCAGGCCACTGCATTACAGTATTGTGTATAGTTCTGGTCACTGCATCACAGTATTGTGTTTAGTTCTGGTCACAGCATTACAGTATTGTGTACATTTCTAGTCTCTGCATCACAGTATTGTGTATAGTTCTGGCCACTGCAGCACAGTATTGTGTATAGTTCTGGCCACTGCATTACAGTATTGTGTATAGTTCTGGATACACCATTACAGTATTGTGTATAGTTCTGGTCACAGCATTACAGTATTGTGTATAGTTCTGGTCACTGCATCACAGTATTGTGTATAGCTCTGGCCACTGCAGCACAGTATTGTGTATAGTTCTGGTCACTGCATCACTGTATTGTGTATAGTTCTGCTCACTGCATCACTGTATTGTGTAGAGTTCTGGCCACTGCATCACAGTACTGAATATTGTTCTGGTCACTGGATCACAGTATTGTGTATAGTTCTGGTCACTGCATTATGGTATTGTGTATAGTTCGGGCCACTGCATCACAGTACCGAATATTCTTCTGGCCACTGCATTACATTATTGTGTATAGTTCTGGTCACTGCATCACAGTATTGTGTATAGTTCTGGCCACTGCATTACAGTATTGTGTATAGTTCTGGATACACCATTACAGTATTGTGTATAGTTCTGGTCACCGCATTACAGTATTGTGTATAGTTCTTGCCACAGCATTACAGTATTGTGTATAGTTCTGGTCACTGCATCACAGTATTGTGTATAGTTCTGGCCACTGCATTACAGAATTGTGTATAGTTCTGGCCACTGCATCACAGTATTGTGTATAGTTCTGGTCAATGCATTAGAGTATTGTGCATAGTTCTGGTAATTGCATTACAGTACTGAATATTGTTCTGTTCACTGCATTACAGTATTGTGTATAGTTCTGGTCACTGCATTACAGTACTGAATATTGTTACGGGCACTGCATTACAGTATTGTGTGTAGTTCTGGTCACAGCATTACAATATTGTGTATAGTTCTGGCCACTGCATCACAGTACCGAATATTGTTCAGGTCACTGCAATACAGTATTGTGTATAGTTCTGGTCACTGCATCACAGTATTGTGTATAGTTCTGGTCACTGCATCACAGTATTGTGTATGGTTCTGGCCATTGCATCACAGTATTGTGTATAGTTCTGGTCACTGCATCACACTATGGTGCATACTTCTGGTCACTGCATCACAGTATTGTGTATAGTTCTGGTCACTGCATCACAGTATTGTGTATAGTTCTGGTCACTGCATCACAGTATTGTGTATGGTTCTGGCCATTGCATCACAGTATTGTGTATAGTTCTGGTCACTGCATCACACTATGGTGCATAGTTCTGGTCACTGCATCACACTATGGTGCATAGTTCTGGTCACTGCATCACAGTATTGTGTATAGTTCTGGTCACTGCATCACAGTATTGTGTATAGTTCTGGTCACTGCATCACAGTATTGTGTATAGTTCTGGCCACTGCATTACAGTACTGAATATTGTTCTGGTCACTACATTACAGTATTGTGTATAGTTCTGGTCACAGCATTACAGTATTGTGTACAGTTCTAGTCACTGCATCACAGTATTGTGTATAGTTCTGGCCACCGCAGCACAGTATTGTGTATAGTTCTGGCCACTGCATTACAGTATTGTGTATAGTTCTGGTCACTGCATCACAGTATTGTGTATAGTTCTGGTCACAGCATTACAGTATTGTGTACAGTTCTAGTCACTGCATCACAGTATTGTGTATAGTTCTGGCCACTGCAGCACAGTATTGTGTATAGTTCTGGACACTGCATTACAGTATTGTGTATAGTTCTGGTCACTGCATCACAGTATTGTGTATAGTTCTGGTCACTGCATCACAGTATTGTGTATAGTTCTGGCCACTGCAGCACAGTATTGTGTATAGTTCTGCTCACTGCATCACTGTATTGTGTATAGTTCTGGCCACTGCATCACAGTACTGAATATTGTTCTGGTCACTGCATCACAGTATTGTGTATAGTTCTGGTCACTGCATTATGGTATTGTGTATAGTTCGGGCCACTGCATCACAGTACCGAATATTGTTCTGGTCACTGCATTACAGTATTGTGTATAGTTCTGGTCACTGCATTACAGTATTGTGTATAGTTCTGGTCACTGCATCACAGTATTGTGTATAGTTCTGGCCACTGCATTACAGTATTGTGTATAGTTCTGGATTCACCATTACAGTATTGTGTATAGATCTTGCCACAGCATTACAGTATTGTGTATAGATCTGGTCACTGCATCACAGTATTGTGTATAGTTCTGGCCACTGCATTACAGAATTGTGTATAGTTCTGGCCACTGCATCACAGTATTGTGTATAGTTCCGGTCACTGCACCAAAGTATTGTGTATAGTTCTGGTCAATGCATTAGAGTATTGTGCGTAGTTCTGGTAATTGCATTACAGTACTGAATATTGTTCTGGTCACTGCATTACAGTATTGTGTATAGTTCTGGCCACTGCATTACAGTATTGTGTATAGTTCTGGTCACTGCATCACAGTATTGTGTATAGTTCTGGCCACTGCATTACAGTATTGTGTATAGTTCTGGACACTGCATCACAGTATTGTGTATAGTACTGGTCACTGCACCACAGTATTGTGTATAGTTCTGGTCACTGCATTACAGTATTGTGCATAGTTCTGGTCACTGCATTATAGTACTGAATATTGTTCTGGTCACTGCATTACAGTATTGTGTATAGTTCTGGCCACTGCATTACAGTACTGTGTATAGTTCTGGTCACTGCATCACAGTACTGAATATTGTTCTGGTCACTGCATTACAGTACTGAATATAGTTCTGGCTACTGCATCACAGTACTGAATATTGTTACGGGCACTGCATTACAGTATTGTGTGTAGTTCTGGTCACAGCATTACAATATTGTGTATAGTTCTGACCACTGCATCACAGTACCGAATATTGTTCAGGTCACTGCATAACAGTATTGTGTATAGTTCTGGTCACTGCATCACAGTATTGTGTATAGTTCTGGTCACTTCATCACAGTATTGTGTATGGTTCTGGCCATTGCATCACAGTATTGTGTATAGTTCTGGCGACTGGATCACAGTATTGTGTATAGTTCTGGCCAACGCATCACAGTATTGTGTATAGTTCTGGTCACTGCATCACAGTATGGTGCATAGTTCTGGTCACTGCATTACAGTACTGAATATTGTTCTGGTCACTGCATTACAGTATTGTGTATAGTTCTGGCCACTGCATTACAATATTGAGTATAGTTCTGGTCACTGCATTACAGTACTGAATATTGTTCTGGTCACTGCATTAGAGTATAGTGCATAGTTCTGGTCACTGCATTACAGTACTGAATAATGTTCTGGTCACTGCATTACAGTATTGTGTATAGTTCTGGTCACTGCATTACAGTACTGAATATTGCTCTGGTCACTGCATTACAGTATTGGGTATAGTTCTGGCCACTGCATTACAGAAATGTGTATAGTTCTGGCCACTGCATTACAGTATTGTGTATAGTTCTGGTCACTGCATTACAGTACTGAATAATGTTCTGGTCACTTCATTACAGTATTGTACATAGTTCTGGTCACTGCATGACAGTACTGAATATTGTTCTGGTCACTGCATTACATTATTGTGTATAGTTCTGGCCACTGCATTACAGTACTGAATATTGTTCTGGTCACTGCATTACAGTATTGTGTATAGTTCAGGCCACTGCATTACAGTATTGTGTATAGTTCTGGTCACTGCATCACAGTATTGTGTATAGTTCTGGTCACAGCATTACAGTATTGTGTACATTTCTAGTCTCTGCATCACAGTATTGTGTATAGTTCTGGCCACTGCAGCACAGTATTGTGTATAGTTCTGGCCACTGCATTACAGTATTGTGTATAGTTCTGGTCACTGCATCACAGTATTGTGTATAGTTCTGGTCACAGCATTACAGTATTGTGTATAGTTCTGGTCACAGCATCACAGTATTGTGTATAGTTCTGGCCACTGCAGCACAGTATTGTGTATAGTTCTGCTCACTGCATCACTGTATTGTGTATAGTTCTGCTCACTGCATCACTGTATTGTGTAGAGTTCTGGCCACTGCATCACAGTACTGAATATTGTTCTGGTCACTGCATCACAGTATTGTGTATAGTTCTGGTCACTGCATTATGGTATTGTGTATAGTTCGGGCCACTGCATCACAGTACCGAATATTGTTCTGGCCACTGCATTACATTATTGTGTATAGTTCTGGTCACTGCATCACAGTATTGTGTATAGTTCTGGCCACTGCATTACAGTATTGTGTATAGTTCTGGATACACCATTACAGTATTGTGTATAGTTCTGGTCACCGCATTACAGTATTGTGTATAGTTCTTGCCACAGCATTACAGTATTGTGTATAGTTCTGGTCACGGCATCACAGTATTGTGTATAGTTCTGGCCACTGCATTACAGAATTGTGTATAGTTCCGGTCACTGCACGAAAGTATTGTGTATAGTTCTGGTCACTGCATCACAGTATTGTGTATAGTTCTGGTCACTGCATCACAGTATTGTGTATAGTTCTGGCCACTGCAGCACAGTATTGTGTATAGTTCTGCTCACTGCATCACTGTATTGTGTATAGTTCTGGCCACTGCATCACAGTACTGAATATTGTTCTGGTCACTGCATCACAGTATTGTGTATAGTTCTGGTCACTGCATTATGGTATTGTGTATAGTTCGGGCCACTGCATCACAGTACCGAATATTGTTCTGGTCACTGCATTACAGTATTGTGTATAGTTCTGGTCACTGCATCACAGTATTGTGTATAGTTCTGGCCACTGCATTACAGTATTGTGTATAGTTCTGGATTCACCATTACAGTATTGTGTATAGATCTTGCCACAGCATTACAGTATTGTGTATAGTTCTGGTCACTGCATCACAGTATTGTGTATAGTTCTGGCCACTGCATTACAGAATTGTGTATAGTTCTGGCCACTGCATCACAGTATTGTGTAGAGTTCTGGCCACTGCATCACAGTACTGAATATTGTTCTGGTCAATGCATTAGAGTATTGTGCGTAGTTCTGGTAATTGCATTACAGTACTGAATATTGTTCTGGTCACTGCATTACAGTATTGTGTATAGTTCTGGCCACTGCATTACAGTATTGTGTATAGTTCTGGTCACTGCATCACAGTATTGTGTATAGTTCTGGCCACTGCATTACAGTATTGTGTATAGTTCTGGACACTGCATCACAGTATTGTGTATAGTACTGGTCACTGCACCACAGTATTGTGTATAGTTCTGGTCACTGCATTACAGTATTGTGCATAGTTCTGGTCACTGCATTATAGTACTGAATATTGTTCTGGTCACTGCATTACAGTATTGTGTATAGTTCTGGCCACTGCATTACAGTACTGTGTATAGTTCTGGTCACTGCATCACAGTACTGAATATTGTTCTGGTCACTGCATTACAGTACTGAATATAGTTCTGGCTACTGCATCACAGTACTGAATATTGTTACGGGCACTGCATTACAGTATTGTGTGTAGTTCTGGTCACAGCATTACAATATTGTGTATAGTTCTGACCACTGCATCACAGTACCGAATATTGTTCAGGTCAC
This sequence comes from Carcharodon carcharias, assembly GCF_017639515.1. Lineage (NCBI taxonomy): Eukaryota > Metazoa > Chordata > Chondrichthyes > Lamniformes > Lamnidae > Carcharodon > Carcharodon carcharias. The sequence goes on along the minus strand of NC_054492.1, from coordinate 9,301,265 downwards.
TGCATAACAGTATTGTGTATAGTTCTGGTCACTGCATCACAGTATTGTGTATAGTTCTGGTCACTTCATCACAGTATTGTGTATGGTTCTGGCCATTGCATCACAGTATTGTGTATAGTTCTGGCGACTGGATCACAGTATTGTGTATAGTTCTGGCCAACGCATCACAGTATTGTGTATAGTTCTGGTCACTGCATCACAGTATGGTGCATAGTTCTGGTCACTGCATTACAGTACTGAATATTGTTCTGGTCACTGCATTACAGTATTGTGTATAGTTCTGGCCACTGCATTACAATATTGAGTATAGTTCTGGTCACTGCATTACAGTACTGAATATTGTTCTGGTCACTGCATTACAGTATAGTGCATAGTTCTGGTCACTGCATTACAGTACTGAATAATGTTCTGGTCACTGCATTACAGTATTGTGTATAGTTCTGGTCACTGCATTACAGTACTGAATATTGCTCTGGTCACTGCATTACAGTATTGGGTATAGTTCTGGCCACTGCATTACAGAAATGTGTATAGTTCTGGCCACTGCATTACAGTATTGTGTATAGTTCTGGTCACTGCATTACAGTACTGAATAATGTTCTGGTCACTTCATTACAGTATTGTACATAGTTCTGGTCACTGCATGACAGTCCTGAATATTGTTCTGGTCACTGCATTACAGTATTGTGTATAGTTCTGGCCACTGCATTACAGTACTGAATATTGTTTTGGTCACTGCATTACAGTATTGTGTATAGTTCAGGCCACTGCATTACAGTATTGTGTATAGTTCTGGTCACTGCATCACAGTATTGTGTATAGTTCTGGTCACAGCATTACAGTATTGTGTACATTTCTAGTCTCTGCATCACAGTATTGTGTATAGTTCTGGCCACTGCAGCACAGTATTGTGTATAGTTCTGGCCACTGCATTACAGTATTGTGTATAGATCTGGTCACTGCATCACAGTATTGTGTATAGTTCTGGTCACAGCATTACAGTATTGTGTATAGTTCTGGTCACAGCATCACAGTATTGTGTATAGTTCTGGCCACTGCAGCACAGTATTGTGTATAGTTCTGCTCACTGCATCACTGTATTGTGTATAGTTCTGCTCACTGCATCACTGTATTGTGTAGTGTTCTGGCCACTGCATCACAGTACTGAATATTGTTCTGGTCACTGCATCACAGTATTGTGTATAGTTCTGGTCACTGCATTATGGTATTGTGTATAGTTCGGGCCACTGCATCACAGTACCGAATATTGTTCTGGCCACTGCATTACATTATTGTGTATAGTTCTGGTCACTGCATCACAGTATTGTGTATAGTTCTGGCCACTGCATTACAGTATTGTGTATAGTTCTGGATACACCATTACAGTATTGTGTATAGTTCTGGTCACCGCATTACAGTATTGTGTATAGTTCTTGCCACAGCATTACAGTATTGTGTATAGTTCTGGTCACGGCATCACAGTATTGTGTATAGTTCTGGCCACTGCATTACAGAATTGTGTATAGTTCCGGTCACTGCACGAAAGTATTGTGTATAGTTCTGGTCAATGCATTAGAGTATTGTGCATAGTTCTGGTAATTGCATTACAGTACTGAATATTGTTCTGTTCACTGCATTACAGTATTGTGTATAGTTCTGGTCACTGCATTACAGTACTGAATATTGTTACGGGCACTGCATTACAGTATTGTGTGTAGTTCTGGTCACAGCATTACAATATTGTGTATAGTTCTGGCCACTGCATCACAGTACCGAATATTGTTCAGGTCACTGCAATACAGTATTGTGTATAGTTCTGGTCACTGCATCACAGTATTGTGTATAGTTCTGGTCACTGCATCACAGTATTGTGTATGGTTCTGGCCATTGCATCACAGTATTGTGTATAGTTCTGGCGACTGGATCACAGTATTGTGTATAGTTCTGGCCAACGCATCACAGTATTGTGTATAGTTCTGGTCACTGCATCACACTATGGTGCATAGTTCTGGTCACTGCATCACAGTATTGTGTATAGTTCTGGTCACTGCATCACAGTATTGTGTATAGTTCTGGTCACTGCATCACAGTATTGTGTATAGATGTGGCCACTGCATTACAGTACTGAATATTGTTCTGGTCACTACATTACAGTATTGTGTATAGTTCTGGTCACTGCATTACAGTATTGTGTATTGTTTTGGCAACTACATTACAGTATTGTGTATAGTTCAGGCCACTGCATCACATTATTGTGTATAGTTCTGGTCACTGCATCACAGTATTGTGTATAGTTCTTCTCACATCATTACAGTATTGTGTATAGTTCTGGTCAACTCATTACAGTATTGTGTATAGTTCTGGCCACTGCATCACAGTATTGTGTATAGTTCTGGACACTGCATTACATTATTGTGTATAGTTCTGGCCATTGCATCACAGTATTGTGTAAAGTTCTGGTCACTGCATTACAGTATTGTGTATAGTTCTGGCCACAGCATTACAGTATTGAGTATAGTTCTGGTCACAGCATCACACTATTGTGTATAGTTCTGGACACTGCACCACAGTATTGTGTATAGTTCTGGTCACTGCATCACTGTATTGTGTATAGTTCTGGCCACTGCATCAAAGTAATGAATATTGTTCTGTTAACTGCATCACAGTATTGTGTATAGTTCTGGCCTCTGCATCGCACTATTTTGTATAGTTCTGGTCACTGCATCACAGTATTGTGTATAGTTCTGGCCACTGCATTACAGTACTGAATATTGTTACGGTCACTGCATTACAGTAATGTGTATAGTTCTGTTCACTGCATTACAGTACTTTGTATCGTTCTGGCCACTGCATCACAGTACCTAATATTGTTCTGGTAACTGCATTACAATATTTTGTATAGTTCTGGTCACTGCATCACAGTATTGTGTATGGTTCTGGCCATTTCATCACAGTATTGTGTATAGTTCTGGCCACTGCATCACAGTATTGTGTATAGTTCTGGCCACTGCATTACAGTATTGTGTATAGTTCTGGCCACTGCATCACAGTATTGTGTATAGTTAAGGCCACTGCATCACAGTATTGTGTATAGTTCTGGCCACTACATCACAGTATTGTGTATAGTTCTGGCCACTGCATCACAGTATTGTGTATAGTTTTGGCCACTGCATCACAGTATTGTGTATAGTTCTGGCGACTGCATCACAGTATTGTGTATAGTTCTGGCGACTGCATCACAGTATTGTGTATAGTTCTGGTCACTGCATCACATTATTGTGTATAGTTCCGGCCACTGCATCAGGGTATTGTATATAGTTTTGGTCACAGCATTACAGTATTGTGTATAGTTCTGGTCACAGCATTACAGTATTGTGTAGAGTTCTGGTCACCGGATTACAGTATTGTGTTTAGTTCTAGCCACTGCATTACAGTACTGAATATTGTTACGGTCGCTGCATTACAATATTGTGTATAGTTCTGGTCACAGCATCACAGTATTGTGTATAGTTCTGGCCACTGCATCACAGTACTGAATATTGTTCTGGTCACTGCATCACAGTATTGTGTATAGTTCTGGTCACTGCATTATGGTATTGTGTATAGTTCGGGCCACTGCATCACAGTACCGAATATTGTTCTGGTCACTGCATTACAGTATTGTGTATAGTTCTGGTCACTGCATCACAGTATTGTGTATAGTTCTGGCCACTGCATTACAGTATTGTGTATAGTTCTGGATTCACCATTACAGTATTGTGTATAGTTCTGGTCACCGCATTACAGTATTGTGTATAGTTCTTGCTACAGCATTACAGTATTGTGTATAGTTCTGGTCACTGCATCACAGTATTGTGTATAGTTCTGGCCACTGCATTACAGAATTGTGTATAGTTCTGGCCACTGCATCACAGTATTGTGTATAGTTCCGGTCACTGCACCAAAGTATTGTGTATAGTTCTGGTCAATGCATTAGAGTATTGTGCGTAGTTCTGGTAATTGCATTACAGTACTGAATATTGTTCTGGTCACTGCATTACAGTATTGTGTATAGTTCTGGCCACTGCATTACAGTATTGTGTATAGTTCTGGTCACTGCATCACAGTATTGTGTATAGTTCTGGCCACTGCATTACAGTATTGTGTATAGTTCTGGACACTGCATCACAGTATTGTGTATAGTACTGGTCACTGCACCACAGTATTGTGTATAGTTCTGGTCACTGCATTACAGTACTGTGTATAGTTCTGGTCACTGCATCACAGTACTGAATATTGTTCTGGTCACTGCATTACAGTACTGAATATAGTTCTGGCTACTGCATCACAGTACTGAATATTGTTACGGGCACTGCATTACAGTATTGTGTGTAGTTCTGGTCACAGCATTACAATATTGTGTATAGTTCTGACCACTGCATCACAGTACCGAATATTGTTCAGGTCACTGCATAACAGTATTGTGTATAGTTCTGGTCACTGCATCACAGTATTGTGTATAGTTCTGGTCACTTCATCACAGTATTGTGTATGGTTCTGGCCATTGCATCACAGTATTGTGTATAGTTCTGGCGACTGGATCACAGTATTGTGTATAGTTCTGGCCAACGCATCACAGTATTGTGTATAGTTCTGGTCACTGCATCACAGTATGGTGCATAGTTCTGGTCACTGCATTACAGTACTGAATATTGTTCTGGTCACTGCATTACAGTATTGTGTATAGTTCTGGCCACTGCATTACAATATTGAGTATAGTTCTGGTCACTGCATTACAGTACTGAATATTGTTCTGGTCACTGCATTACAGTATAGTGCATAGTTCTGGTCACTGCATTACAGTACTGAATAATGTTCTGGTCACTGCATTACAGTATTGTGTATAGTTCTGGTCACTGCATTACAGTACTGAATATTGCTCTGGTCACTGCATTACAGTATTGGGTATAGTTCTGGCCACTGCATTACAGAAATGTGTATAGTTCTGGCCACTGCATTACAGTATTGTGTATAGTTCTGGTCACTGCATTACAGTACTGAATAATGTTCTGGTCACTGCATTACAGTATTGTGTATAGTTCTGGCCACTGCATTACAGTACTGAATATTGTTCTGGTCACTGCATTACAGTATTGTGTATAGTTCAGGCCACTGCATTACAGTATTGTGTATAGTTCTGGTCACAGCATTACAGTATTGTGTACATTTCTAGTCTCTGCATCACAGTATTGTGTATAGTTCTGGCCACTGCAGCACAGTATTGTGTATAGTTCTGGCCACTGCATTACAGTATTGTGTATAGTTCTGGTCACTGCATCACAGTATTGTGTATAGTTCTGGTCACAGCATTACAGTATTGTGTATAGTTCTGGTCACTGCATCACAGTATTGTGTATAGTTCTGGCCACTGCAGCACAGTATTGTGTATAGTTCTGCTCACTGCATCACTGTATTGTGTATAGTTCTGCTCACTGCATCACTGTATTGTGTAGAGTTCTGGCCACTGCATCACAGTACTGAATATTGTTCTGGTCACTGCATCACAGTATTGTGTATAGTTCTGGTCACCGCATTACAGTATTGTGTATAGTTCTTGCCACAGCATTACAGTATTGTGTATAGTTCTGGTCACTGCATCACAGTATTGTGTATAGTTCTGGCCACTGCATTACAGAATTGTGTATAGTTCTGGCCACTGCATCACAGTATTGTGTATAGTTCCGGTCACTGCACGAAAGTATTGTGTATAGTTCTGGTCAATGCATTAGAGTATTGTGCATAGTTCTGGTAATTGCATTACAGTACTGAATATTGTTCTGTTCACTGCATTACAGTATTGTGTATAGTTCTGGTCACTGCATTACAGTACTGAATATTGTTACGGGCACTGCATTACAGTATTGTGTGTAGTTCTGGTCACAGCATTACAATATTGTGTATAGTTCTGGCCACTGCATTACAGTACTGAATATTGTTCTGGTCACTGCATTACAGTATTGTGTATAGTTCAGGCCACTGCATTACAGTATTGTGTATAGTTCTGGTCACTGCATCACAGTATTGTGTATAGTTCTGGTCACAGCAATACAGTATTGTGTACATTTCTAGTCTCTGCATCACAGTATTGTGTATAGTTCTGGCCACTGCAGCACAGTATTGTGTATAGTTCTGGCCACTGCATTACAGTATTGTGTATAGTTCTGGTCACTGCATCACAGTATTGTGTATAGTTCTGGTCACAGCATTACAGTATTGTGTATAGTTCTGGTCACTGCATCACAGTATTGTGTATAGTTCTGGCCACTGCAGCACAGTATTGTGTATAGTTCTGCTCACTGCATCACTGTATTGTGTATAGTTCTGCTCACTGCATCACTGTATTGTGTAGAGTTCTGGCCACTGCATCACAGTACTGAATATTGTTCTGGTCACTGCATCACAGTATTGTGTATAGTTCTGGTCACTGCATTATGGTATTGTGTATAGTTCGGGCCACTGCATCACAGTACCGAATATTGTTCTGGCCACTGCATTACATTATTGTGTATAGTTCTGGTCACTGCATCACAGTATTGTGTATAGTTCTGGCCACTGCATTACAGTATTGTGTATAGTTCTGGATACACCATTACAGTATTGTGTATAGTTCTGGTCACCGCATTACAGTATTGTGTATAGTTCTTGCCACAGCATTACAGTATTGTGTATAGTTCTGGTCACTGCATCACAGTATTGTGTATAGTTCTGGCCACTGCATTACAGAATTGTGTATAGTTCTGGCCACTGCATCACAGTATTGTGTATAGTTCCGGTCACTGCACGAAAGTATTGTGTATAGTTCTGGTCAATGCATTAGAGTATTGTGCATAGTTCTGGTAATTGCATTACAGTACTGAATATTGTTCTGTTCACTGCATTACAGTATTGTGTATAGTTCTGGTCACTGCATTACAGTACTGAATATTGTTACGGGCACTGCATTACAGTATTGTGTGTAGTTCTGGTCACAGCATTACAATATTGTGTATAGTTCTGGCCACTGCATCAGAGTACCGAATATTGTTCAGGTCACTGCAATACAGTATTGTGTATAGTTCTGGTCACTGCATCACAGTATTGTGTATAGTTCTGGTCACTGCATCACAGTATTGTGCATGGTTCAGGCCATTGCATCACAGTATTGTGTATAGTTCTGGCGACTGGATCACAGTATTGTGTATAGTTCTGGCCAACGCATCACAGTATTGTGTATAGTTCTGGTCACTGCATCACACTATGGTGCATAGTTCTGGTCACTGCATCACAGTATTGTGTATAGTTCTGGTCACTGCATCACAGTATTGTGTATAGTTCTGGTCACTGCATCACAGTATTGTGTATAGTTCTGGCCACTGCATTACAGTACTGAATATTGTTCTGGTCACTACATTACAGTATTGTGTATAGTTCTGGTCACAGCATTACAGTATTGTGTACAGTTCTAGTCACTGCATCACAGTATTGTGTATAGTTCTGGCCACCGCAGCACAGTATTGTGTATAGTTCTGGCCACTGCATTACAGTATTGTGTATAGTTCTGGTCACTGCATCACAGTATTGTGTATAGTTCTGGTCACAGCATTACAGTATTGTGTACAGTTCTAGTCACTGCATCACAGTATTGTGTATAGTTCTGGCCACTGCAGCACAGTATTGTGTATAGTTCTGGACACTGCATTACAGTATTGTGTATAGTTCTGGCCATTGCATTACAGTATTGTGTATAGTTCTGGCCACTGCATCACAGTATTGTGTATAGTTATGGCCACTGCATCACAGTATTGTTTATAGTTCTGGTCACAGCATTACAGTATTAAGTATAGTTCTGGTCACAGCATTACAGTATTGTGTATAGTTCTGGTCACTGCATTACAGTATTGTGTATAGTTTTGGCCACTGCATCACATTATTGTGTATAGTTCTGGTCACTGCATCACAGTATTGTGTATAGTTCTTCTCACATCATTACAGTATTGTGTATAGTTCTGGTCAACTCATTACAGTATTGTGTATAGTTCTGGCCACAGCATCACAGTATTGTGTATATTTCTGGCCACTGCATTAAAGTACTGCATATAGTTCTGGCCACTGCATCACAGTGTTGTATATAGTTCTGGTCACTGCATCACAGTATTGTGTATAGTTCTGGCCACTGCTTTAGAGTAGTTCATATAGTTTTGGCCACTGCATCACAGCATTGTGTATAATTCTGGCCACTGCATTACAGTACTGCATGTTGTTCTGGTCACTGCATCACAGTATTGTGTATAGTTCTGGTCACAGCATTACAGCATTTTGTATAGTTCTGCCAACTGCATCACATATTGTGTATAGTTCTGGTCACCGCATTACAGTATTGTGTATAGTTCTGTTCACAGCATCACAGTATTGTGTATAGTTCTGTTCACAGCATCACAGTATTGTGTATAGTTCTGGTCACAGCATCACAGTAGTGTGTATAGTTCTGGCCACTGCATTACAGTACTGCATATAGTTTTGGCCACTGCATCACAGTGTTGTGTATAGTTCTGGCCACTGCATTACAGTACTGCATATTGTTCTGGTCACTGCATCACAGTATTGTGTATAGTTCTGGTCACCGCATTACAGTATTGTATATAGTTCTGGCCAATGCATTACTGTATTGTGTATAGTTCTGGTGACTGCATCACAGTATTGTGTATAGTTCTGGCCACTGCATTACAGTATTGTGTATAGATCTGGCCACTGCATCACAGTATTGTGTATAGTTCTGGTCACTGCACCACAGTATTGTGTGTAGTTCAGGTCACTGAATCACAGTACTGAATATTGCTCTGGTCACTGCATTACAGTATTGTGTATAGTTCTGGCCACTGCATTACAGTATTGTGTATAGTTCTGGCCACAGCATTACAGTATTGTGTATAGTTCTGGTCACTGCATCACAGTATTGTGTATAGTTCTGGCCACTGCAGCACAGTATTGTGTATAGTTCTGGCCACTGCATTACAGTATTGTGTATAGTTCTGGTCACTGCATTACAGGACTGAATATTGTTCTGGTCACTGCATTACAGTATTGCGTATAGATCTAGCAACTGCATTACAGTACTGAATATTGTTCTGGTCACTGCATTACAGTATTGTGTATAGTTCTGGTCACTGCATCACAGCATTGTGTATAGTTCTGGCCACAGCATTACAGTGTTGTGTATAGTTCTGGTCACTGCATCACAGTATTGTGTATAGTTCTGGTCACTGCATCACAGTATTGTGTAAAGTTCTGGCCACTGCAGCACAGTATTGTGTATATTTCTGGCCACTGCATTACAGTATTGTGTATAGTTCTGGTCACAGCATTACAGTATTGTGTATAGTTCTGAACACTGCATCACAGCATTGTGTATAGTTCTGGCCACTGCAGCACAGTATTGTGTATAGTTCTGCACACTGCATCACTGTATTGTGTATAGATCTGGCCACTGCATCACAGTACTGAATATTGTTCTGGTCACTGCATCACAGTATTGTGTATAGTTCTGGCCACTGCATCACAGTATTGTGTATAGTTCTGGTCACTGCATCACAGTATTGTGTATAGTTCTGGCCACTGCATTACAGAACTGAATATTGTTACGGTCACTGCATTACAGTATTGTGTATAGTTCTGGCCACTGCATTACAGTATTGTGTAGAGTTCTGGTCACCGCATTACAGTATTGTGTATAGTTCTGGCCACTGCAGCACAGTATTGTGTATAGTTCTGCTCACTGCATCACTGTATTGTGTATAGATCTGGCCACTGCATCACAGTACTGAATATTGTTCTGGTCACTGCATCACAGCATTGTGTATAGTTCTGGCCACTGCATCACAGTATTGTGTCTAGTTCTGGTCACTGCATCACAGTATTGTGTATAGTTCTGGCCACTGCATTACAGTATTGTGTATAGCTCTGGCCACTGCATCACAGTATTGTGTATAGTTCTGGTCACTGCACCACAGTATTGTGTGTTGTTCTGGTCACTGAATCACTGTACTGCATATTGTTCTGGTCACTGCATTACAGTATTGTGTATAGTTCTGGTCACTTCATTACAGTACTGAATATTGTTCTGGTCACTGCATTACAGTATTGTGTATAGTTCTGGTCCCTGCATTACAGGACTGAATATTGTTCTGGTCACTGCATTACAGTATTGTGTATAGATCTGGTCACAGCTTCACAGTATTGTGTATAGTTCTGGCCACTGCATTACAGTACTGCATATAGTTCTGGCCACTGCATCACAGTGTTGTATATAGTTCTGTTCACTGCATCACAGTATTGTGTATAGTTCTGGCCACTGCATTACAGTATTGTGCATAGTCCTGTTCACTACATTACTGGACTGAATATTGTTCTGGTCACTGCATTACATTATTGTGTATAGTTTTAGCCACTGCATTACACTACTGAATATTGTTCTGGTCACTGCATTACAGTATTGTGCATAGTTCTGGTCACTGCATCACAGTATGGTGTATAGTTCTGGACACAGCATTACAGTATTGTGTATAGTTCTGGCCACTGCATCACAGTATTGTGTATAGTTAAGGCCACTGCATCACAGTATTGTGTATAGTTCTGGCCACTACATCACAGTATTGTGTATAGTTCTGGCCACTGCATCACAGTATTGTGTATAGTTTTGGCCACTGCATCACAGTATTGTGTATAGTTCTGGCGACTGCATCACAGTATTGTGTATAGTTCTGGCGACTGCATCAGGGTATTGTGTATAGTTTTGGTCACAGCATTACAGTATTGTGTATAGTTCTGGTCACAGCATTACAGTATTGTGTAGAGTTCTGGTCACCGGATTACAGTATTGTGTTTAGTTCTAGCCACTGCATTACAGTACTGAATATTGTTACGGTCGCTGCATTACAATATTGTGTATAGTTCTGGTCCCTGCATCACAGTATTGTGTGTAGTTCGGGCCTGTGCATCACAGTATTGTGTGTAGTTCGGGCCTGTGCATCACAGTATTGTGTATAGTTCTGGTCACAGCATTACAGTATTGTGTATAGATCTGGTCACCGCATTACAGTATTGTGTATAGTTCAGGTCACAGCATCACAGTATTGTGTATAGTTCTGGCCACTGCATTAAAGTACTGCATATAGTTCTGGCCACTGCATCACAGTGTTGTATATAGTTCTGGTCACTGCATCACAGTATTGTGTATAGTTCTGGCCACTGCATTACAGTAGTTCATATAGTTTTGGCCACTGCATCACAGCATTGTGTATAATTCTGGCCACTGCATTACAGTACTGCATGTTGTTCTGGTCACTGCATCACAGTATTGTGTATAGTTCTGGTCACAGCATTACAGCATTTTGTATAGTTCTGCCAACTGCATCACATATTGTGTATAGTTCTGGTCACCGCATTACAGTATTGTGTATAGTTCTGTTCACAGCATCGCAGTATTGTGTATAGTTCTGTTCACAGCATCACAGTATTGTGTATAGTTCTGGTCACAGCATCACAGTATTGTGTATAGTTCTGACCACTGCATTACAGTACTGCATATAGTTTTGGCCACTGCATCACAGTATTGTGTATAGTTCTGGCCACTGCATTACAGTACTGCATATTATGCTGGTCACTGCATCACAGTATTGTGTATAGTTCTGGTCACCGCATTACAGTATTGTGTATAGTTCTGGCCAATGCATTACAGTATTGTGTATAGTTCTGGTGACTGCATCACAGTATTGTGTATAGTTCTGGCCACTGCATTACAGTATTGTGTATAGATCTGGCCACTGCATCACAGTATTGTGTATAGTTCTGGTCACTGCACTACAGTATTGTGTGTAGTTCAGGTCACTGAATCACAGTACTGAATATTGCTCTGGTCACTGCATTACAGTATTGTGTATAGTTCTGGCCACTGCATTACAGTATTGTGTATAGTTCTGGCCACAGCATTACAGTATTGTGTATAGTTCTGGTCACTGCATCACAGTATTGTGTATAGTTCTGGCCACTGCAGCACAGTATTGTGTATAGTTCTGGCCACTGCATTACAGTATTGTGTATAGTTCTGGTCACTGCATTACAGGACTGAATATTGTTCTGGTCACTGCATTACAGTATTGTGTATAGATCTAGCAACTGCATTACAGTACTGAATATTCTTCTGGTCACTGCATTACAGTATTGTGTATAGTTCTGGTCACTGCATCACAGCATTGTGTATAGTGCTGGTCACTGCATCACAGTATTGTGTATAGTTCTGGTCACTGCATCACAGTATTGTGTAAAGTTCTGGCCACTGCAGCACAGTATTGTGTATATTTCAGGCCACTGCATTACAGTATTGTGTATAGTTCTGGTCACAGCATTACAGTATTGTGTATAGTTCTGAACACTGCATCACAGCATTGTGTATAGTTCTGGCCACTGCAGAACAGTATTGTGTATAGTTCTGCTCACTGCATCACTGTATTGTGTATAGATCTGGCCACTGCTTCACAGTACTGAATATTGTTCTGGTCACTGCATCACAGTATTGTGTATAGCTCTGGCCACTGCATCACAGTATTGTGTATAGTTCTGGCCACTGCATCACAGTATTGTGTATAGTTCTGGTCACTGCATCACAGTATTGTGTATAGTTCTGGCCACTGCATTACAGAACTGAATATTGTTACGGTCACTGCATTACAGTATTGTGTATAGTTCTGGCCACTGCATTACAGTATTGTGTAGAGTTCTGGTCACCGCATTACAGTATTGTGTATAGTTCTGGCCACAGCATTACAGTATTGTGTATAGTTCTGGTCACTGCATCACAGTATTGTGTATAGTTCTGGCCACTGCATTACAGTATTGTGTATAGTTCTGGCCACTGCATCACAGTATTGTGTATAGTTCTGGTCACTGCACCACAGTATTGTGTGTAGTTCTGGTCACTGAATCACTGTACTGCATATTGTTCTGGTCACTGCATTACAGTATTGTGTATAGTTCTGGTCACTTCATTACAGTACTGAATATTGTTCTGGTCACTGCATTACAGTATTGTGTATAGTTCTGGTCACTGCATTACAGGACTGAATATTGTTCTGGTCACTGCATTACAGTATTGTGTATAGATCTGGTCACAGCTTCACAGTATTGTGTATAGTTCTGGCCACTGCATTACAGTACTGCATATAGTTCTGGCCACTGCATCACAGTGTTGTATATAGTTCTGTTCACTGCATCACAGTATTGTGTATAGTTCTGGCCACTGCATTACAGTATTGTGCATAGTTCTGGTCACTACGTTACTGGACTGAATATTGTTCTGGTCACTGCATTACATTATTGTGTATAGTTCTAGCCAGTGCATTACACTACTGAGTATTGTTCTGGTCACTGCATTACAGTATTGTGCATAGTTCTGGTCACTGCATCACAGTATGGTGTATAGTTCTGGACACAGCATTACAGTATTGTGTATAGTTCTGGTCACTGCATCACAGTATTGTGTATAGTTCTGGCAACTGCATTACAGTATTGTGCATAGTTCTAGCCACTGCATTACATTACTGAATATTGTTCTGGTCACTGCATTACAGTATTGTGTATAGTTCTGGTCACTGCATCACAGTATTGTGTATAGTTCTGGCCACAGCATCACAGTATTGTGTATAGTTCTGGTCACTGCATCACAGTATTATGTATAGTTCTGGTCACTGCATCACAGTATTGTGTATAGTTCTGGCCACTGCATTACAGTATTGTGTATAGTTCTGGTCATAGCATTACAGTATTGTGTATAGTTCTGAACACTGCATCACAGTATTGTGTATAGTTCTGGCCACTGCCGAACAGTATTGTGTATAGTTATGCTCACTGCATCACTGTATTGTGTATAGATCTGGCCACTACATCACAGTACTGATTATTGTTCTTGTCACTGCATCACAGTATTGTGTATAGTTCTGGCCACCGCATCACAGTATTGTGTATAGTTCTGGTCACTGCATCACAGTATTGTGTATAGTTCTGGCCACTGCATTACAGAACTGAATATTGTTACGGTCACTGCATTACAGTATTGTGTATAGTTCTGGTCACTGCATTACAGTATTGTGCAGAGTTCTGGTCACCGCATTACAGTATTGTGTATAGTTCTGGTCACTGCATTGCAGTATTGTGTAGAGTTCTGGTCACCGCATTACAGTATTGTGTATAGTTCTGGTGACTGCATTACAGTATTGTGTAGAGTTCTGGTCACCGCATTACAGTATTGTGTGTAGTTCTGGTCACTGCATCACAGTACTGAATATTGTTCTGGTCACTGCATTATAGTATTGTGTATAGTTCTAGCCACTGCATTACACTACTGAATATTGTTCTGGTCACTGCATTACAGTATTGTGCATAGTTCTGGTCACTGCATCACAGTATTGTGTATAGTTCTGGCCACTGCATTACAGTATTGTGCATAGTTCTGGTCACTGCATTACAGAACTGAATATTGTTACGGTCACTGCATTACAGTATTGTGCATAGTTCTAGCCACTGCATTACAGTACTGAATATTGTTCTGGTCACTGCATTACCGTATTGTGTATAGTTCTGGTCACTGCATCACAGTATTGTGTATAGTTCTGGCCACAGCATCATAGTATTGTGTATAGTTCTGGTCACTGCATCACAGTATTGTGTATAGTTCTGGTCACTGCATCACAATATTGTGTATAGTTCTGGCCACTGCATTACAGTATTGTGTATAGTTCTGGTCACAGCATTACAGTATTGTGTATAGTTCTGAACACTGCATCACAGTATTGTGTATAGTTCTGGCCACTGCAGAACAGTATTGTGTATAGTTATGCTCACTGCATCACTGTATTGTGTAAAAATCTGGCCACTACATCACAGTACTGATTATTTTTCTTGTCACTGCATCACAGTATTGTGTATAGTTCTGGCCACCGCATCACAGTATTGTGTATAGTTCTGGCCACTGCATTACAGAACTGAATATTGTTACGGTCACTGCATTACAGTATTGTGTATAGTTCTGGTCACTGCATTACAGTATTGTGTAGAGTTCTGGTCACCGCATTACAGTATTGTGTATAGTTCTGGTCACTGCATTACAGTATTGTGTAGAGTTCTGGTCACCGCATTACAGTATTGTGTATAGTTCTGGTCACTGCATTACAGTATTGTGTAGAGTTCTGGTCACCGCATTACAGTATTGTGTGTAGTTCTGGTCACTGCATCACAGTACTGAGTATTGTTCTGGTCACTGCATTATAGTATTGTGTATAGTTCTGGTCACTGCATTACAGTACTGAATATTGTTCTGGTCACTGCATTACAGGACTGAATATGTTCTGGTCACTGCATTACAGTATTGTGTATAGTTCTAGCCACTGCATTATAATACTAAATATTGTTCTGGTCACTGCATTACAGTATTGTGTATAGTTCTGGTCACTGCATCACAGTATTGTGTATAGTTCTGGCCAAAGCATTACAGTATTGTGTATAGTTCTGGCCACTGCATTACAGTATTGTGTATAGTTCGGGTCACTGCATCACAGTATTGTGTATAGTTCTGGCCACTGCATTACAGTATTGTGTATAGTTCTGGTCACATCATTACAGTATTGTGTATAGTTCTGGCCACTGAATCACAGTATTGTGTATAGTTCTGGCCATTGCATCACAGTATTGTGTATAGTTCTGGTCACTGCATTACAGTATTGTGTATAGTTCTGGCCACAGCATTACAGTATTGAGTATAGTTCTGGTCACAGCATCACAGTATTGTGTATAGTTCCGAACACTGCATCACAGTATTGTGTATTGTTCTGGTCACTGCATCACTGTATTGTGTATAGTTCTGGCCACTGCATCAAAGTTCTGAATATTGTTCTGGTCACTGCATCACAGTATTGTGTATAGTTCTGACCTCTGCATCACACTATTCTGTATAGTTCTGGTCACTGCCTCACAGTATTGTGTATAGTTCTGGCCACTGCATTACATTACTGAATATTGTTACGGTCACTGCATTACAGTATTGTGTATAGATCGGGTCACTGCATTACAGTATTTTGTATCATTCTGGCCACTGCATAACAGTACCTAATATTGTTCTGGTAACTGCATTACAATATTGTGTATAGTTCCGGTCACCGCATTACAGTATTGTGTATAGTTCTGGCCAATGCATTACAGTATTGTGTATAGTACTGGCCGCTGCATCACAATATTGTGTATAGTTCTGGCGACTGCACCACAGTATTGTGTATAGTTCTGGTCACTGCATCACATTATTGTGTATAGTTCCGGCCACAGCATCAGGGTATTGTGTAGAGTTCTGGTCACAGCATTACAGTATTGTGTATAATTCTGGTCACAGCGTTACAGTATTGTGTAGAGTTCTGGTCACCGCATTACAGTATTGTGTTTAGTTCTAGCCGCTGCATTACAGTACTGAATATTGTTACGGTCGCTGCATTACAAAATTGTGTATAGTTCTGGTCAGTGCATCACAGTATTGTGTATATTTCTGGTCACCGCATTACAGTATTGTGTATAGATCTGGTCACAGCTTCACAGTATTGTGTATAGTTCTGCCCACTGCATCACAGTATTGTGTATAGTTCAGGCCACTGATTTACAGTATTGTGTATAGTTCTGGTCACCGGATTACAGTATTGTGTATAGTTCTGGTCACCGGATTACAGTATTTTGTATAGTTCTGCTCACTGCATCACAGTATTGTGTATAGTTCTGGCCACTGCATTTCAGTACTGAATATAGTTACCGTCACTCCATCACAGTATTGTGTATAGTTCTGGCCACAGCATCACAGTATTGTGTATAGTTCTGGTCACTGCATCACAGTATTGTGTATAGTTCTGGTCACTGCATCACAGTATTGTGTATAGTTCTGGCCACAGCATTACAGTATTGTGTATAGTTCTGGTCACAGCATTACAGTATTGTGTATAGTTCTGAACACTGCATCACAGTATTGTGTATAGTTCTGGCCACTGCAGAACAGTATTGTGTATAGTTATGCTCACTGCATCACTGTATTGTGTATAGATCTGGCCACTACATCACAGTACTGATTATTGTTCTTGTCACTGCATCACAGTATTGTGTATAGTTCTGGCCACCGCATCACAGTATTGTGTATAGTTCTGGCCACTGCATTACAGAACTGAATATTGTTACGGTCACTGCATTACAGTATTGTGTATAGTTCTGGTCACTGCATTACAGTATTGTGTAGAGTTCTGGTCACCGCATTACAGTATTGTGTATAGTTCTGGTCACTGCATTACAGTATTGTGTAGAGTTCTGGTCACCGCATCACAGTATTGTGTATAGCTCTGGCCACTGCATCACAGTATTGTGTATAGTTCTGGCCACTGCATCACAGTATTGTGTATAGTTCTGGTCACTGCATCACAGTATTGTGTATAGTTCTGGCCACTGCATTACAGAACTGAATATTGTTACGGTCACTGCATTACAGTATTGTGTATAGTTCTGGCCACTGCATTACAGTATTGTGTAGAGTTCTGGTCACCGCATTACAGTATTGTGTATAGTTCTGGCCACAGCATTACAGTATTGTGTATAGTTCTGGTCACTGCATCACAGTATTGTGTATAGTTCTGGCCACTGCATTACAGTATTGTGTATAGTTCTGGCCACTGCATCACAGTATTGTGTATAGTTCTGGTCACTGCACCACAGTATTGTGTGTAGTTCTGGTCACTGAATCACTGTACTGCATATTGTTCTGGTCACTGCATTACAGTATTGTGTATAGTTCTGGTCACTTCATTACAGTACTGAATATTGTTCTGGTCACTGCATTACAGTATTGTGTATAGTTCTGGTCACTGCATTACAGGACTGAATATTGTTCTGGTCACTGCATTACAGTATTGTGTATAGATCTGGTCACAGCTTCACAGTATTGTGTATAGTTCTGGCCACTGCATTACAGTACTGCATATAGTTCTGGCCACTGCATCACAGTGTTGTATATAGTTCTGTTCACTGCATCACAGTATTGTGTATAGTTCTGGCCACTGCATTACAGTATTGTGCATAGTTCTGGTCACTACGTTACTGGACTGAATATTGTTCTGGTCACTGCATTACATTATTGTGTATAGTTCTAGCCAGTGCATTACACTACTGAGTATTGTTCTGGTCACTGCATTACAGTATTGTGCATAGTTCTGGTCACTGCATCACAGTATGGTGTATAGTTCTGGACACAGCATTACAGTATTGTGTATAGTTCTGGTCACTGCATCACAGTATTGTGTATAGTTCTGGCAACTGCATTACAGTATTGTGCATAGTTCTAGCCACTGCATTACATTACTGAATATTGTTCTGGTCACTGCATTACAGTATTGTGTATAGTTCTGGTCACTGCATCACAGTATTGTGTATAGTTCTGGCCACAGCATCACAGTATTGTGTATAGTTCTGGTCACTGCATCACAGTATTATGTATAGTTCTGGTCACTGCATCACAGTATTGTGTATAGTTCTGGCCACTGCATTACAGTATTGTGTATAGTTCTGGTCACAGCATTACAGTATTGTGTATAGTTCTGAACACTGCATCACAGTATTGTGTATAGTTCTGGCCACTGCCGAACAGTATTGTGTATAGTTATGCTCACTGCATCACTGTATTGTGTATAGATCTGGCCACTACATCACAGTACTGATTATTGTTCTTGTCACTGCATCACAGTATTGTGTATAGTTCTGGCCACCGCATCACAGTATTGTGTATAGTTCTGGTCACTGCATCACAGTATTGTGTATAGTTCTGGCCACTGCATTACAGAACTGAATATTGTTACGGTCACTGCATTACAGTATTGTGTATAGTTCTGGTCACTGCATTACAGTATTGTGCAGAGTTCTGGTCACCGCATTACAGTATTGTGTATAGTTCAGGCCACTGATTTACAGTATTGTGTATAGTTCTGGTCACCGGATTACAGTATTGTGTATAGTTCTGGTCACCGGATTACAGTATTTTGTATAGTTCTGCTCACTGCATCACAGTATTGTGTATAGTTCTGGCCACTGCATTTCAGTACTGAATATAGTTACCGTCACTCCATCACAGTATTGTGTATAGTTCTGGCCACAGCATCACAGTATTGTGTATAGTTCTGGTCACTGCATCACAGTATTGTGTATAGTTCTGGTCACTGCATCACAGTATTGTGTATAGTTCTGGTCACTGCATCACAGTATTGTGTATAGTTCTGGCCACAGCATTACAGTATTGTGTATAGTTCTGGTCACAGCATTACAGTATTGTGTATAGTTCTGAACACTGCATCACAGTATTGTGTATAGTTCTGGCCACTGCAGAACAGTATTGTGTATAGTTATGCTCACTGCATCACTGTATTGTGTATAGATCTGGCCACTACATCACAGTACTGATTATTGTTCTTGTCACTGCATCACAGTATTGTGTATAGTTCTGGCCACCGCATCACAGTATTGTGTATAGTTCTGGCCACTGCATTACAGAACTGAATATTGTTACGGTCACTGCATTACAGTATTGTGTATAGTTCTGGTCACTGCATTACAGTATTGTGTAGAGTTCTGGTCACCGCATTACAGTATGTGTATAGTTCTGGTCACTGCATTACAGTATTGTGTAGAGTTCTGGTCACCGCATCACAGTATTGTGTATAGCTCTGGCCACTGCATCACAGTATTGTGTATAGTTCTGGCCACTGCATCACAGTATTGTGTATAGTTCTGGTCACTGCATCACAGTATTGTGTATAGTTCTGGCCACTGCATTACAGAACTGAATATTGTTACGGTCACTGCATTACAGTATTGTGTATAGTTCTGGCCACTGCATTACAGTATTGTGTAGAGTTCTGGTCACCGCATTACAGTATTGTGTATAGTTCTGGCCACAGCATTACAGTATTGTGTATAGTTCTGGTCACTGCATCACAGTATTGTGTATAGTTCTGGCCACTGCATTACAGTATTGTGTATAGTTCTGGCCACTGCATCACAGTATTGTGTATAGTTCTGGTCACTGCACCACAGTATTGTGTGTAGTTCTGGTCACTGAATCACTGTACTGCATATTGTTCTGGTCACTGCATTACAGTATTGTGTATAGTTCTGGTCACTTCATTACAGTACTGAATATTGTTCTGGTCACTGCATTACAGTATTGTGTATAGTTCTGGTCACTGCATTACAGGACTGAATATTGTTCTGGTCACTGCATTACAGTATTGTGTATAGATCTGGTCACAGCTTCACAGTATTGTGTATAGTTCTGGCCACTGCATTACAGTACTGCATATAGTTCTGGCCACTGCATCACAGTGTTGTATATAGTTCTGTTCACTGCATCACAGTATTGTGTATAGTTCTGGCCACTGCATTACAGTATTGTGCATAGTTCTGGTCACTACGTTACTGGACTGAATATTGTTCTGGTCACTGCATTACATTATTGTGTATAGTTCTAGCCAGTGCATTACACTACTGAGTATTGTTCTGGTCACTGCATTACAGTATTGTGCATAGTTCTGGTCACTGCATCACAGTATGGTGTATAGTTCTGGACACAGCATTACAGTATTGTGTATAGTTCTGGTCACTGCATCACAGTATTGTGTATAGTTCTGGCAACTGCATTACAGTATTGTGCATAGTTCTAGCCACTGCATTACATTACTGAATATTGTTCTGGTCACTGCATTACAGTATTGTGTATAGTTCTGGTCACTGCATCACAGTATTGTGTATAGTTCTGGCCACAGCATCACAGTATTGTGTATAGTTCTGGTCACTGCATCACAGTATTATGTATAGTTCTGGTCACTGCATCACAGTATTGTGTATAGTTCTGGCCACTGCATTACAGTATTGTGTATAGTTCTGGTCACAGCATTACAGTATTGTGTATAGTTCTGAACACTGCATCACAGTATTGTGTATAGTTCTGGCCACTGCCGAACAGTATTGTGTATAGTTATGCTCACTGCATCACTGTATTGTGTATAGATCTGGCCACTACATCACAGTACTGATTATTGTTCTTGTCACTGCATCACAGTATTGTGTATAGTTCTGGCCACCGCATCACAGTATTGTGTATAGTTCTGGTCACTGCATCACAGTATTGTGTATAGTTCTGGCCACTGCATTACAGAACTGAATATTGTTACGGTCACTGCATTACAGTATTGTGTATAGTTCTGGTCACTGCATTACAGTATTGTGCAGAGTTCTGGTCACCGCATTACAGTATTGTGTATAGTTCTGGTCACTGCATTGCAGTATTGTGTAGAGTTCTGGTCACCGCATTACAGTATTGTGTATAGTTCTGGTGACTGCATTACAGTATTGTGTAGAGTTCTGGTCACCGCATTACAGTATTGTGTGTAGTTCTGGTCACTGCATCACAGTACTGAATATTGTTCTGGTCACTGCATTATAGTATTGTGTATAGTTCTAGCCACTGCATTACACTACTGTATATTGTTCTGGTCACTGCATTACAGTATTGTGCATAGTTCTGGTCACTGCATCACAGTATTGTGTATAGTTCTGGCCACTGCATTACAGTATTGTGCATAGTTCTGGTCACTGCATTACAGAACTGAATATTGTTACGGTCACTGCATTACAGTATTGTGCATAGTTCTAGCCACTGCATTACAGTACTGAATATTGTTCTGGTCACTGCATTACCGTATTGTGTATAGTTCTGGTCACTGCATCACAGTATTGTGTATAGTTCTGGCCACAGCATCATAGTATTGTGTATAGTTCTGGTCACTGCATCACAGTATTGTGTATAGTTCTGGTCACTGCATCACAATATTGTGTATAGTTCTGGCCACTGCATTACAGTATTGTGTATAGTTCTGGTCACAGCATTACAGTATTGTGTATAGTTCTGAACACTGCATCACAGTATTGTGTATAGTTCTGGCCACTGCAGAACAGTATTGTGTATAGTTATGCTCACTGCATCACTGTATTGTGTAAAAATCTGGCCACTACATCACAGTACTGATTATTTTTCTTGTCACTGCATCACAGTATTGTGTATAGTTCTGGCCACCGCATCACAGTATTGTGTATAGTTCTGGCCACTGCATTACAGAACTGAATATTGTTACGGTCACTGCATTACAGTATTGTGTATAGTTCTGGTCACTGCATTACAGTATTGTGTAGAGTTCTGGTCACCGCATTACAGTATTGTGTATAGTTCTGGTCACTGCATTACAGTATTGTGTAGAGTTCTGGTCACCGCATTACAGTATTGTGTATAGTTCTGGTCACTGCATTACAGTATTGTGTAGAGTTCTGGTCACCGCATTACAGTATTGTGTGTAGTTCTGGTCACTGCATCACAGTACTGAGTATTGTTCTGGTCACTGCATTATAGTATTGTGTATAGTTCTGGTCACTGCATTACAGTACTGAATATTGTTCTGGTCACTGCATTACAGGACTGAATATGTTCTGGTCACTGCATTACAGTATTGTGTATAGTTCTAGCCACTGCATTATAATACTAAATATTGTTCTGGTCACTGCATTACAGTATTGTGTATAGTTCTGGTCACTGCATCACAGTATTGTGTATAGTTCTGGCCAAAGCATTACAGTATTGTGTATAGTTCTGGCCACTGCATTACAGTATTGTGTATAGTTCGGGTCACTGCATCACAGTATTGTGTATAGTTCTGGCCACTGCATTACAGTATTGTGTATAGTTCTGGTCACATCATTACAGTATTGTGTATAGTTCTGGCCACTGAATCACAGTATTGTGTATAGTTCTGGCCATTGCATCACAGTATTGTGTATAGTTCTGGTCACTGCATTACAGTATTGTGTATAGTTCTGGCCACAGCATTACAGTATTGAGTATAGTTCTGGTCACAGCATCACAGTATTGTGTATAGTTCCGAACACTGCATCACAGTATTGTGTATTGTTCTGGTCACTGCATCACTGTATTGTGTATAGTTCTGGCCACTGCATCAAAGTTCTGAATATTGTTCTGGTCACTGCATCACAGTATTGTGTATAGTTCTGACCTCTGCATCACACTATTCTGTATAGTTCTGGTCACTGCCTCACAGTATTGTGTATAGTTCTGGCCACTGCATTACATTACTGAATATTGTTACGGTCACTGCATTACAGTATTGTGTATAGATCGGGTCACTGCATTACAGTATTTTGTATCATTCTGGCCACTGCATAACAGTACCTAATATTGTTCTGGTAACTGCATTACAATATTGTGTATAGTTCCGGTCACCGCATTACAGTATTGTGTATAGTTCTGGCCAATGCATTACAGTATTGTGTATAGTACTGGCCGCTGCATCACAATATTGTGTATAGTTCTGGCGACTGCACCACAGTATTGTGTATAGTTCTGGTCACTGCATCACATTATTGTGTATAGTTCCGGCCACAGCATCAGGGTATTGTGTAGAGTTCTGGTCACAGCATTACAGTATTGTGTATAATTCTGGTCACAGCGTTACAGTATTGTGTAGAGTTCTGGTCACCGCATTACAGTATTGTGTTTAGTTCTAGCCGCTGCATTACAGTACTGAATATTGTTACGGTCGCTGCATTACAAAATTGTGTATAGTTCTGGTCAGTGCATCACAGTATTGTGTATATTTCTGGTCACCGCATTACAGTATTGTGTATAGATCTGGTCACAGCTTCACAGTATTGTGTATAGTTCTGCCCACTGCATCACAGTATTGTGTATAGTTCAGGCCACTGATTTACAGTATTGTGTATAGTTCTGGTCACCGGATTACAGTATTGTGTATAGTTCTGGTCACCGGATTACAGTATTTTGTATAGTTCTGCTCACTGCATCACAGTATTGTGTATAGTTCTGGCCACTGCATTTCAGTACTGAATATAGTTACCGTCACTCCATCACAGTATTGTGTATAGTTCTGGCCACAGCATCACAGTATTGTGTATAGTTCTGGTCACTGCATCACAGTATTGTGTATAGTTCTGGTCACTGCATCACAGTATTGTGTATAGTTCTGGCCACAGCATTACAGTATTGTGTATAGTTCTGGTCACAGCATTACAGTATTGTGTATAGTTCTGAACACTGCATCACAGTATTGTGTATAGTTCTGGCCACTGCAGAACAGTATTGTGTATAGTTATGCTCACTGCATCACTGTATTGTGTATAGATCTGGCCACTACATCACAGTACTGATTATTGTTCTTGTCACTGCATCACAGTATTGTGTATAGTTCTGGCCACCGCATCACAGTATTGTGTATAGTTCTGGCCACTGCATTACAGAACTGAATATTGTTACGGTCACTGCATTACAGTATTGTGTATAGTTCTGGTCACTGCATTACAGTATTGTGTAGAGTTCTGGTCACCGCATTACAGTATTGTGTATAGTTCTGGTCACTGCATTACAGTATTGTGTAGAGTTCTGGTCACCGCATTACAGTATTGTGTATAGTTCTGGTCACTGCATTACAGTATTGTGTAGAGTTCTGGTCACCGCATTACAGTATTGTGTGTAGTTCTGGTCACTGCATCACAGTACTGAATATTGTTCTGGTCACTGCATTATAGTATTGTGTATAGTTCTGGTCACTGCATTACAGTACTGAATATTGTTCTGGTCACTGCATTACAGGACTGAATATGTTCTGGTCACTGCATTACAGTATTGTGTATAGTTCTAGCCACTGCATTATAATACTGAATATAGTTCTGGTCACTGCATTACAGTATTGTGTATAGTTCTGGTCACTGCATCACAGTATTGTGTATAGTTCTGGCCAAAGCATTACAGTATTGTGTATAGTTCTGGCCACTGCATTACAGTATTGTGTATAGTTCGGGTCACTGCATCACAGTATTGTGTATAGTTCTGGCCACTGCATTACAGTATTGTGTATAGTTCTGGTCACATCATTACAGTATTGTGTATAGTTCTGGCCACTGAATCACAGTATTGTGTATAGTTCTGGCCATTGCATCACAGTATTGTGTATAGTTCTGGTCACTGCATTACAGTATTGTGTATAGTTCTGGCCACAGCATTACAGTATTGAGTATAGTTCTGGTCACAGCATCACAGTATTGTGTATAGTTCTGGACACTGCATCACAGTATTGTGTATTGTTCTGGTCACTGCATCACTGTATTGTGTATAGTTCTGGCCACTGCATCAAAGTTCTGAATATTGTTCTGGTCACTGCATCACAGTATTGTGTATAGTTCTGGCCTCTGCATCACACTATTCTGTATAGTTCTGGTCACTGCCTCACAGTATTGTGTATAGTTCTGGCCACTGCATTACATTACTGAATATTGTTACGGTCACTGCATTACAGTATTGTGTATAGATCGGGTCACTGCATTACAGTATTTTGTATCATTCTGGCCACTGCATAACAGTACCTAACATTGTTCTGGTAACTGCATTACAATATTGTGTATAGTTCCGGTCACCGCATTACAGTATTGTGTATAGTTCTGGCCAATGCATTACAGTATTGTGTATAGTACTGGCCACTGCATCACAATATTGTGTATAGTTCTGGCGACTGCACCACAGTATTGTGTATAGTTCTGGTCACTGCATCACATTATTGTGTATAGTTCCGGCCACAGCATCAGGGTATTGTGTAGAGTTCTGGTCACAGCATTACAGTATTGTGTATAGTTCTGGTCACAGCGTTACAGTATTGTGTAGAGTTCCGGTCACCGCATTACAGTATTGTGTTTAGTTCTAGCCGCTGCATTACAGTACTGAATATTGTTACGGTCGCTGCATTACAAAATTGTGTATAGTTCTGGTCAGTGCATCACAGTATTGTGTATATTTCTGGTCACCGCATTACAGTATTGTGTATAGATCTGGTCACAGCTTCACAGTATTGTGTATAGTTCTGCCCACTGCATCACAGTATTGTGTATAGTTCAGGCCACTGCATTACAGTATTGTGTATAGTTCTGGTCACCGGATTACTGTATTGTGTATAGTTCTGCTCACAGCATCACAGTATTGTGTATAGTTCTGGTAACAGCATCACAGTATTGTGTATAGTTCTGGTCACTGCATCACAGTATTGTGTATAGTTCTGGTCACCGCATTACAGTATTGTGTATAGTTCTGGCCGCAGCATTACAGTATTGTTTATAGTTCTGGTCACTGCATCACAGTATTGTGTATAGTTCTGGCCACTGCATTACTTTATTGTGTATAGTTCTGGTCACTGCATCACAGTATTGTGTATAGTTCTGGTCACTGCATCACAGTATTGTGTATAGTTCTGGCCACTGCATTACAGTATTGTGTATAGTTCTGGTCACAGCATTACAGTATTGTGTATAGTTCTGGTCACAGCATTACAGTATTGTGTATAGTTCTGAACACTGCATCACAGTATTGTGTATAGTTCTGGCCACTGCAGAACAGTATTGTGTATAGTTATGCTCACTGCATCACTGTATTGTGTATAGATCTGGCCACTACATCACAGTACTGATTATTGTTCTTGTCACTGCATCACAGTATTGTGTATAGTTCTGGCCACCGCATCACAGTATTGTGTATAGTTCTGGCCACTGCATTACAGAACTGAATATTGTTACGGTCACTGCATTACAGTATTGTGTATAGTTCTGGTCACTGCATTACAGTATTGTGTAGAGTTCTGGTCACCGCATTACAGTATTGTGTATAGTTCTGGTCACTGCATTACAGTATTGTGTAGAGTTCTGGTCACCGCATTACAGTATTGTGTATAGTTCTGGTCACTGCATTACAGTATTGTGTAGAGTTCTGGTCACCGCATTACAGTATTGTGTGTAGTTCTGGTCACTGCATCACAGTACTGAATATTGTTCTGGTCACTGCATTATAGTATTGTGTATAGTTCTGGTCACTGCATTACAGTACTGAATATTGTTCTGGTCACTGCATTACAGGACTGAATATGTTCTGGTCACTGCATTACAGTATTGTGTATAGTTCTAGCCACTGCATTATAATACTGAATATAGTTCTGGTCACTGCATTACAGTATTGTGTATAGTTCTGGTCACTGCATCACAGTATTGTGTATAGTTCTGGCCAAAGCATTACAGTATTGTGTATAGTTCTGGCCACTGCATTACAGTATTGTGTATAGTTCGGGTCACTGCATCACAGTATTGTGTATAGTTCTGGCCACTGCATTACAGTATTGTGTATAGTTCTGGTCACATCATTACAGTATTGTGTATAGTTCTGGCCACTGAATCACAGTATTGTGTATAGTTCTGGCCATTGCATCACAGTATTGTGTATAGTTCTGGTCACTGCATTACAGTATTGTGTATAGTTCTGGCCACAGCATTACAGTATTGAGTATAGTTCTGGTCACAGCATCACAGTATTGTGTATAGTTCTGGACACTGCATCACAGTATTGTGTATTGTTCTGGTCACTGCATCACTGTATTGTGTATAGTTCTGGCCACTGCATCAAAGTTCTGAATATTGTTCTGGTCACTGCATCACAGTATTGTGTATAGTTCTGGCCTCTGCATCACACTATTCTGTATAGTTCTGGTCACTGCCTCACAGTATTGTGTATAGTTCTGGCCACTGCATTACATTACTGAATATTGTTACGGTCACTGCATTACAGTATTGTGTATAGATCGGGTCACTGCATTACAGTATTTTGTATCATTCTGGCCACTGCATAACAGTACCTAACATTGTTCTGGTAACTGCATTACAATATTGTGTATAGTTCCGGTCACCGCATTACAGTATTGTGTATAGTTCTGGCCAATGCATTACAGTATTGTGTATAGTACTGGCCACTGCATCACAATATTGTGTATAGTTCTGGCGACTGCACCACAGTATTGTGTATAGTTCTGGTCACTGCATCACATTATTGTGTATAGTTCCGGCCACAGCATCAGGGTATTGTGTAGAGTTCTGGTCACAGCATTACAGTATTGTGTATAGTTCTGGTCACAGCGTTACAGTATTGTGTAGAGTTCCGGTCACCGCATTACAGTATTGTGTTTAGTTCTAGCCGCTGCATTACAGTACTGAATATTGTTACGGTCGCTGCATTACAAAATTGTGTATAGTTCTGGTCAGTGCATCACAGTATTGTGTATATTTCTGGTCACCGCATTACAGTATTGTGTATAGATCTGGTCACAGCTTCACAGTATTGTGTATAGTTCTGCCCACTGCATCACAGTATTGTGTATAGTTCAGGCCACTGCATTACAGTATTGTGTATAGTTCTGGTCACCGGATTACTGTATTGTGTATAGTTCTGCTCACAGCATCACAGTATTGTGTATAGTTCTGGTAACAGCATCACAGTATTGTGTATAGTTCTGGTCACTGCATCACAGTATTGTGTATAGTTCTGGTCACCGCATTACAGTATTGTGTATAGTTCTGGCCGCAGCATTACAGTATTGTTTATAGTTCTGGTCACTGCATCACAGTATTGTGTATAGTTCTGGCCACTGCATTACTTTATTGTGTATAGTTCTGGCCACTGCATCACAGTATTGTGTATAGTTCTGGTCACTGCATCACAGTATTGTGTATAGTTCTGGCCACTGCAGCACAGTATTGTGTATAGTTCTGTCCACTGCATTGCAGTATTGTATATAGTTCTGGCCACTGCATTACAGTATTGTGTATTGTTCTGGTCACAGCATCACAATATTGTGTATAGTTCTGGACACTGCATCACTGTACTGTGCATAGTTCTGGCCACTGCATTACAGTACTGAATATTGTTACGCTCTCGGCATTACAGTATTGTGTATCGTTCTGGTCACTGCATTATGGTATTGTGTATTTTTCTGGACACCGCTTTACAGTATTGTGTATAGTTCTGGCCGCAGCATTACAGTATTGTGTATAGTTCTGGTCACTGCGTCACAGTATTGTGTATAGTTCTGGCCACTGCATTACATTATTCTGTATAGTTCTGGCCACTGCATCACAGTATTGTGTATAGTTCTGGTCACTGCATCACAGTATTGTGTATAGTTCTGGTCACTGCATCACAGTATTGTGTATAGTTCTGGTCACTGCATCACAGTATTGTGTATAGTGCTGGCCACTGCATCAAAGTACTGAATATTGTTCTGGTCACTTCATCACAGTATTGTGTATAGTTCTAGCCTCTGCATCACACTATTGTGTATAGTTCTGGTCACTGCATCACAGTATTGTGTATAGTTCTGGCCACTGCATTTCAGTACTGAATATAGTTACCATCACTCCATTACAGTATTGTGTATAGTTCTGGTCACAGCATTACAGTATAGTATATCGTTCTGGCCACTGCATCACATACCTAATATTGTTCTGTTAACTGCATTACAGTATTGTGCATAGTTCTGGTCACTGCATCTCAGTATTGATTGTAGTTCTGGTCACTGCATCACAGTATTGTGTATGGTTCTGGCCATTTCATCACTGTATTGTGTATAGTTCTGGCCAGTGCATCACAGTATTGTGTATAGTTCTGGCCACCGCATTACAGTATTGGATATAGTTCTGGCCACTGCATCACAGTTTTGTGTATAGTTATGGCCACTGCATCACAGTATTGTGTATAGTTCTGGCCACAGCATTACAGTATTGTGTATTGTTCTGGTTACAGCATTACAGTATTGTGTATAGTTCTGGCCACTGCATTACATTATTGTGTATAGTTCTGGCCACTGCATCACAGTATTGTGTACAGTTCTTGTCACTGCATCACAGTATTGTGTATAGTTCTGTTCACTGCATCACAGTATTGTTTATAGATCTGGTCACTGCATCACAGTATTGTGTATAGTTCTGGCCACTGCAGCACAGTATTGTGTATAGTTCTGTCCACTGCATTACAGTATTGTGTATAGTTCTGGCCACTGCATTACAGTATTGTGTATTGTTCTGGTCACAGCATCACAATATTGTGTATAGTTCTGGACACTGCATCACTGTATTGTGCATTGTTCTGGCCACTGCATTACAGTACTGAATATTGTTACGCTCTCTGCATTACAGTATTGCGTATCGTTCTGGTCACTGCATTATGGTATTGTGTATAGTTCTAGCCGCAGCATTACAGTATTGTGTATAGTTCTGGTCACTGCGTCACAGTATTGTGTATAGTTCTGGCCACTGCATTACAGTACTGCATATACTTCTGGCCACTGCATCACAGTGTTGTATATAGTTCTGGTCACTGCATCACAGTATTGTGTATAGTTCTGGCCACTGCATTACAGTAGTTCATATAGTTTTGGCCACTGCATCACAGTATTGTGTATAGTTCTGGCCACTGCATTACAGTACAGCATATTGTTCTGGTCACTGCATCACAGTATTGCGTATAGTTCTGGTCACCGCATTACAGTATTGTGTATAGTTCTGGCCAATGCATTACAGTATTGTATATAGTTCTGTTCACAGCATTACAGCATTTTGTATAGTTCTGCCCACTGCATCACAGTATTGTGTATAGTTCTGGCCACTGCATTACAGTATTGTGTATAGTTCTGGTCACTGCATCACAGTATTGTGTTTCGTTCTGGTCACAGCATTACAATATTGTGTATAGTTCTGTTCACCGCATTACAGTATTGTGTATAGTTCTGGACACTGCATCACTGTATTGTGCATAGTTCTGGCCACTGCATTACAGTACTGAATATTGTTACGCTCTCTGCATTACAGTATTGTGTATCGTTCTGGTCACTTCATTATGGTATTGTGTATAGTTCTGGACACTGCATCACAGTACCGAATATTGTTCTGGTCACTGCATTACAGTATTGTGTATAGTTCTGGTCACTGCATCACAGTATTGTGTATAGTTCTGGTCACCGCATTACAGTATTGAATAGTTCTGGCCACTGCATTACAGTACTGCATATTGTTCTGGTCACTGCATCACAGTATTGCGTATAGTTCTGGTCACCGCATTACAGTATTGTGTATAGTTCTGGCCAATGCATTACAGTATTGTATATAGTTCTGGTCACAGCATTACAGCATTTTGTATAGTTCTGCCCACTGCATCACAGTATTGTGTATAGTTCTGGCCACTGCATTACAGTATTGTGTATAGTTCTGGTCACCGGATTACTGTATTGTGTATAGTTCTGCTCACAGCATCACAGTATTGTGTATAGTTCTGGTAACAGCATCACAGTATTGTGTATAGTTCTGGCCACTGCATTACAGTACTGCATATAGTTCTGACCACTGCATCACAGTGTTGTATATAGTTCTGGTCACTACATCACAGTATTGTGTATAGTTCTGGCCACTGCATCACAGTATTGTGTATAGTTCTGGTCACAGCATTACAGCATTTTGTATAGTTCTGCCCACTGCATCGCAATATTGTACATAGTTCTCGTCACCGCATTACAGTATTGTGTATCGTTCTGTTCACAGCATCACAGTATTGTGTATGGTTCTGGTCACCGCATTACAGTATTGTGTATAGTTCTGGCCGCAGCATTACAGTATTGTTTATAGTTCTGGTCACTGCATCACAGTATTGTGTATAGTTCTGGCCACTGCATTACTTTATTGTGTATAGTTCTGGCCACTGCATCACAGTATTGTGTATAGTTCTGGTCACTGCATCACAGTATTGTGTCTAGTTCTGGTCACTGCATCACAGTATTGTGTATAGTTCTGGCCACTGCAGCACAGTATTGTGTATAGTTCTGTCCACTGAATTACAGTATTGTGTATAGTTCTGGCCACTGCATTACAGTATTGTGTATTGTTCTGGTCACAGCATCACAATATTGTGTATAGCTCTGGACACTGCATCACTGTATTGTGCATTGTTCTGGCCACTGCATTACAGTACTGAATATTGTTACGCTCTCTGCATTACAGTATTGCGTATCGTTCTGGTCACTGCATTATGGTATTGTGTATAGTTCTAGCCGCAGCATTACAGTATTGTGTATAGTTCTGGTCACTGCGTCACAGTATTGTGTATAGTTCTGGCCACTGCATTACAGTACTGCATATACTTCTGGCCACTGCATCACAGTGTTGTATATAGTTCTGGTCACTGCATCACAGTATTGTGTATAGTTCTGGCCACTGCATTACAGTAGTTCATATAGTTTTGGCCACTGCATCACAGTATTGTGTATAGTTCTGGCCACTGCATTACAGTACAGCATATTGTTCTGGTCACTGCATCACAGTATTGCGTATAGTTCTGGTCACCGCATTACAGTATTGTGTATAGTTCTGGCCAATGCATTACAGTATTGTATATAGTTCTGTTCACAGCATTACAGCATTTTGTATAGTTCTGCCCACTGCATCACAGTATTGTGTATAGTTCTGGCCACTGCATTACAGTATTGTGTATAGTTCTGGTCACTGCATCACAGTATTGTGTATCGTTCTGGTAACAGCATTACAATATTGTGTATAGTTCTGTTCACCGCATTACAGTATTGTGTATAGTTCTGGACACTGCATCACTGTATTGTGCATAGTTCTGGCCACTGCATTACAGTACTGAATATTGTTACGCTCTCTGCATTACAGTATTGTGTATCGTTCTGGTCACTGCATTATGGTATTGTGTATAGTTCTGGACACTGCATCACAGTACCGAATATTGTTCTGGTCACTGCATTACAGTATTGTGTATAGTTCTGGTCACTGCATCACAGTATTGTGTATAGTTCTGGCCAAAGCATTACAGTATTGTGTATAGTTCTGGCCACTGCATTACAGTATTGTGTATAGTTCGGGTCACTGCATCACAGTATTGTGTATAGTTCTGGCCACTGCATTACAGTATTGTGTATAGTTCTGGTCACATCATTACAGTATTGTGTATAGTTCTGGCCACTGAATCACAGTATTGTGTATAGTTCTGGCCATTGCATCACAGTATTGTGTATAGTTCTGGTCACTGCATTACAGTATTGTGTATAGTTCTGGCCACAGCATTACAGTATTGAGTATAGTTCTGGTCACAGCATCACAGTATTGTGTATAGTTCTGGACACTGCATCACAGTATTGTGTATTGTTCTGGTCACTGCATCACTGTATTGTGTATAGTTCTGGCCACTGCATCAAAGTTCTGAATATTGTTCTGGTCACTGCATCACAGTATTGTGTATAGTTCTGGCCTCTGCATCACACTATTCTGTATAGTTCTGGTCACTGCCTCACAGTATTGTGTATAGTTCTGGCCACTGCATTACATTACTGAATATTGTTACGGTCACTGCATTACAGTATTGTGTATAGATCGGGTCACTGCATTACAGTATTTTGTATCATTCTGGCCACTGCATAACAGTACCTAACATTGTTCTGGTAACTGCATTACAATATTGTGTATAGTTCCGGTCACCGCATTACAGTATTGTGTATAGTTCTGGCCAATGCATTACAGTATTGTGTATAGTACTGGCCACTGCATCACAATATTGTGTATAGTTCTGGCGACTGCACCACAGTATTGTGTATAGTTCTGGTCACTGCATCACATTATTGTGTATAGTTCCGGCCACAGCATCAGGGTATTGTGTAGAGTTCTGGTCACAGCATTACAGTATTGTGTATAGTTCTGGTCACAGCGTTACAGTATTGTGTAGAGTTCCGGTCACCGCATTACAGTATTGTGTTTAGTTCTAGCCGCTGCATTACAGTACTGAATATTGTTACGGTCGCTGCATTACAAAATTGTGTATAGTTCTGGTCAGTGCATCACAGTATTGTGTATATTTCTGGTCACCGCATTACAGTATTGTGTATAGATCTGGTCACAGCTTCACAGTATTGTGTATAGTTCTGCCCACTGCATCACAGTATTGTGTATAGTTCAGGCCACTGCATTACAGTATTGTGTATAGTTCTGGTCACCGGATTACTGTATTGTGTATAGTTCTGCTCACAGCATCACAGTATTGTGTATAGTTCTGGTAACAGCATCACAGTATTGTGTATAGTTCTGGTCACTGCATCACAGTATTGTGTATAGTTCTGGTCACCGCATTACAGTATTGTGTATAGTTCTGGCCGCAGCATTACAGTATTGTTTATAGTTCTGGTCACTGCATCACAGTATTGTGTATAGTTCTGGCCACTGCATTACTTTATTGTGTATAGTTCTGGCCACTGCATCACAGTATTGTGTATAGTTCTGGTCACTGCATCACAGTATTGTGTATAGTTCTGGCCACTGCAGCACAGTATTGTGTATAGTTCTGTCCACTGCATTGCAGTATTGTATATAGTTCTGGCCACTGCATTACAGTATTGTGTATTGTTCTGGTCACAGCATCACAATATTGTGTATAGTTCTGGACACTGCATCACTGTACTGTGCATAGTTCTGGCCACTGCATTACAGTACTGAATATTGTTACGCTCTCGGCATTACAGTATTGTGTATCGTTCTGGTCACTGCATTATGGTATTGTGTATTTTTCTGGACACCGCTTTACAGTATTGTGTATAGTTCTGGCCGCAGCATTACAGTATTGTGTATAGTTCTGGTCACTGCGTCACAGTATTGTGTATAGTTCTGGCCACTGCATTACATTATTCTGTATAGTTCTGGCCACTGCATCACAGTATTGTGTATAGTTCTGGTCACTGCATCACAGTATTGTGTATAGTTCTGGTCACTGCATCACAGTATTGTGTATAGTTCTGGTCACTGCATCACAGTATTGTGTATAGTGCTGGCCACTGCATCAAAGTACTGAATATTGTTCTGGTCACTGCATCACAGTATTGTGTATAGTTCTAGCCTCTGCATCACACTATTGTGTATAGTTCTGGTCACTGCATCACAGTATTGTGTATAGTTCTGGCCACTGCATTTCAGTACTGAATATAGTTACCATCACTCCATTACAGTATTGTGTATAGTTCTGGTCACAGCATTACAGTATAGTATATCGTTCTGGCCACTGCATCACATACCTAATATTGTTCTGTTAACTGCATTACAGTATTGTGCATAGTTCTGGTCACTGCATCTCAGTATTGATTGTAGTTCTGGTCACTGCATCACAGTATTGTGTATGGTTCTGGCCATTTCATCACTGTATTGTGTATAGTTCTGGCCAGTGCATCACAGTATTGTGTATAGTTCTGGCCACCGCATTACAGTATTGGATATAGTTCTGGCCACTGCATCACAGTTTTGTGTATAGTTATGGCCACTGCATCACAGTATTGTGTATAGTTCTGGCCACAGCATTACAGTATTGTGTATTGTTCTGGTTACAGCATTACAGTATTGTGTATAGTTCTGGCCACTGCATTACATTATTGTGTATAGTTCTGGCCACTGCATCACAGTATTGTGTACAGTTCTTGTCACTGCATCACAGTATTGTGTATAGTTCTGTTCACTGCATCACAGTATTGTTTATAGATCTGGTCACTGCATCACAGTATTGTGTATAGTTCTGGCCACTGCAGCACAGTATTGTGTATAGTTCTGTCCACTGCATTACAGTATTGTGTATAGTTCTGGCCACTGCATTACAGTATTGTGTATTGTTCTGGTCACAGCATCACAATATTGTGTATAGTTCTGGACACTGCATCACTGTATTGTGCATTGTTCTGGCCACTGCATTACAGTACTGAATATTGTTACGCTCTCTGCATTACAGTATTGCGTATCGTTCTGGTCACTGCATTATGGTATTGTGTATAGTTCTAGCCGCAGCATTACAGTATTGTGTATAGTTCTGGTCACTGCGTCACAGTATTGTGTATAGTTCTGGCCACTGCATTACAGTACTGCATATACTTCTGGCCACTGCATCACAGTGTTGTATATAGTTCTGGTCACTGCATCACAGTATTGTGTATAGTTCTGGCCACTGCATTACAGTAGTTCATATAGTTTTGGCCACTGCATCACAGTATTGTGTATAGTTCTGGCCACTGCATTACAGTACAGCATATTGTTCTGGTCACTGCATCACAGTATTGCGTATAGTTCTGGTCACCGCATTACAGTATTGTGTATAGTTCTGGCCAATGCATTACAGTATTGTATATAGTTCTGTTCACAGCATTACAGCATTTTGTATAGTTCTGCCCACTGCATCACAGTATTGTGTATAGTTCTGGCCACTGCATTACAGTATTGTGTATAGTTCTGGTCACTGCATCACAGTATTGTGTTTCGTTCTGGTCACAGCATTACAATATTGTGTATAGTTCTGTTCACCGCATTACAGTATTGTGTATAGTTCTGGACACTGCATCACTGTATTGTGCATAGTTCTGGCCACTGCATTACAGTACTGAATATTGTTACGCTCTCTGCATTACAGTATTGTGTATCGTTCTGGTCACTTCATTATGGTATTGTGTATAGTTCTGGACACTGCATCACAGTACCGAATATTGTTCTGGTCACTGCATTACAGTATTGTGTATAGTTCTGGTCACTGCATCACAGTATTGTGTATAGTTCTGGTCACCGCATTACAGTATTGAATAGTTCTGGCCACTGCATTACAGTACTGCATATTGTTCTGGTCACTGCATCACAGTATTGCGTATAGTTCTGGTCACCGCATTACAGTATTGTGTATAGTTCTGGCCAATGCATTACAGTATTGTATATAGTTCTGGTCACAGCATTACAGCATTTTGTATAGTTCTGCCCACTGCATCACAGTATTGTGTATAGTTCTGGCCACTGCATTACAGTATTGTGTATAGTTCTGGTCACCGGATTACTGTATTGTGTATAGTTCTGCTCACAGCATCACAGTATTGTGTATAGTTCTGGTAACAGCATCACAGTATTGTGTATAGTTCTGGCCACTGCATTACAGTACTGCATATAGTTCTGACCACTGCATCACAGTGTTGTATATAGTTCTGGTCACTACATCACAGTATTGTGTATAGTTCTGGCCACTGCATCACAGTATTGTGTATAGTTCTGGTCACAGCATTACAGCATTTTGTATAGTTCTGCCCACTGCATCGCAATATTGTACATAGTTCTCGTCACCGCATTACAGTATTGTGTATCGTTCTGTTCACAGCATCACAGTATTGTGTATGGTTCTGGTCACCGCATTACAGTATTGTGTATAGTTCTGGCCGCAGCATTACAGTATTGTTTATAGTTCTGGTCACTGCATCACAGTATTGTGTATAGTTCTGGCCACTGCATTACTTTATTGTGTATAGTTCTGGCCACTGCATCACAGTATTGTGTATAGTTCTGGTCACTGCATCACAGTATTGTGTCTAGTTCTGGTCACTGCATCACAGTATTGTGTATAGTTCTGGCCACTGCAGCACAGTATTGTGTATAGTTCTGTCCACTGAATTACAGTATTGTGTATAGTTCTGGCCACTGCATTACAGTATTGTGTATTGTTCTGGTCACAGCATCACAATATTGTGTATAGCTCTGGACACTGCATCACTGTATTGTGCATTGTTCTGGCCACTGCATTACAGTACTGAATATTGTTACGCTCTCTGCATTACAGTATTGCGTATCGTTCTGGTCACTGCATTATGGTATTGTGTATAGTTCTAGCCGCAGCATTACAGTATTGTGTATAGTTCTGGTCACTGCGTCACAGTATTGTGTATAGTTCTGGACACTGCATTACAGTACTGCATATACTTCTGGCCACTGCATCACAGTGTTGTATATAGTTCTGGTCACTGCATCAC
The DNA here is from genome assembly GCF_017639515.1 of Carcharodon carcharias. Lineage (NCBI taxonomy): Eukaryota > Metazoa > Chordata > Chondrichthyes > Lamniformes > Lamnidae > Carcharodon > Carcharodon carcharias. Next base: position 9,263,382 of record NC_054492.1, on the reverse strand, counting down.
AGTATTGTGTATAGTTCTGGCCACTGCATTACAGTAGTTCATATAGTTTTGGCCACTGCATCACAGTATTGTGTATAGTTCTGGCCACTGCATTACAGTACAGCATATTGTTCTGGTCACTGCATCACAGTATTGCGTATAGTTCTGGTCACCGCATTACAGTATTGTGTATAGTTCTGGCCAATGCATTACAGTATTGTATATAGTTCTGTTCACAGCATTACAGCATTTTGTATAGTTCTGCCCACTGCATCACAGTATTGTGTATAGTTCTGGCCACTGCATTACAGTATTGTGTATAGTTCTGGTCACTGCATCACAGTATTGTGTATCGTTCTGGTCACAGCATTACAATATTGTGTATAGTTCTGTTCACCGCATTACAGTATTGTGTATAGTTCTGGACACTGCATCACTGTATTGTGCATAGTCCTGGCCACTGCATTACAGTACTGAATATTGTTACGCTCTCTGCATTACAGTATTGTGTATCGTTCTGGTCACTGCATTATGGTATTGTGTATAGTTCTGGACACTGCATCACAGTACCGAATATTGTTCTGGTCACTGCATTACAGTATTGTGTATAGTTCTGGTCACTGCATCACAGTATTGTGTATAGTTCTGGTCACCGCATTACAGTATTGTGTATAGTTCTGGCCACTGCATTACAGTACTGCATATTGTTCTGGTCACTGCATCACAGTATTGCGTATAGTTCTGGTCACCGCATTACAGTATTGTGTATAGTTCTGGCCAATGCATTACAGTATTGTATATAGTTCTGGTCACAACATTACAGCATTTTGTATAGTTCTGCCCACTGCATCACAGTATTGTCTATAGTTCTGGCCACTGCATTACAGTATTGTGTATAGTTCTGGTCACCGGATTACTGTATTGTGTATAGTTCTGCTCACAGCATCACAGTATTGTGTATAGTTCTGGTAACAGCATCACAGTATTGTGTATAGTTCTGGCCACTGCATTACAGAACTGCATATAGTTCTGACCACTGCATCACAGTGTTGTATATAGTTCTGGTCACTACATCACAGTATTGTGTATAGTTCTGGCCACTGCATTACAGTATTGTGTATAGTTCGGGTCACTGCATCACAGTATTGTGTATAGTTCTGGCCACTGCATTACAGTATTGTGTATAGTTCTGGTCACATCATTACAGTATTGTGTATAGTTCTGGCCACTGAATCACAGTATTGTGTATAGTTCTGGCCATTGCATCACAGTATTGTGTATAGTTCTGGTCACTGCATTACAGTATTGTGTATAGTTCTGGCCACAGCATTACAGTATTGAGTATAGTTCTGGTCACAGCATCACAGTATTGTGTATAGTTCTGGACACTGCATCACAGTATTGTGTATTGTTCTGGTCACTGCATCACTGTATTGTGTATAGTTCTGGCCACTGCATCAAAGTTCTGAATATTGTTCTGGTCACTGCATCACAGTATTGTGTATAGTTCTGGCCTCTGCATCACACTATTCTGTATAGTTCTGGTCACTGCCTCACAGTATTGTGTATAGTTCTGGCCACTGCATTACATTACTGAATATTGTTACGGTCACTGCATTACAGTATTGTGTATAGATCGGGTCACTGCATTACAGTATTTTGTATCATTCTGGCCACTGCATAACAGTACCTAACATTGTTCTGGTAACTGCATTACAATATTGTGTATAGTTCCGGTCACCGCATTACAGTATTGTGTATAGTTCTGGCCAATGCATTACAGTATTGTGTATAGTACTGGCCACTGCATCACAATATTGTGTATAGTTCTGGCGACTGCACCACAGTATTGTGTATAGTTCTGGTCACTGCATCACATTATTGTGTATAGTTCCGGCCACAGCATCAGGGTATTGTGTAGAGTTCTGGTCACAGCATTACAGTATTGTGTATAGTTCTGGTCACAGCGTTACAGTATTGTGTAGAGTTCCGGTCACCGCATTACAGTATTGTGTTTAGTTCTAGCCGCTGCATTACAGTACTGAATATTGTTACGGTCGCTGCATTACAAAATTGTGTATAGTTCTGGTCAGTACATCACAGTATTGTGTATATTTCTGGTCACCGCATTACAGTATTGTGTATAGATCTGGTCACAGCTTCACAGTATTGTGTATAGTTCTGCCCACTGCATCACAGTATTGTGTATAGTTCAGGCCACTTCATTACAGTATTGTGTATAGTTCTGGTCACCGGATTACTGTATTGTGTATAGTTCTGCTCACAGCATCACAGTATTGTGTATAGTTCTGGTAACAGCATCACAGTATTGTGTATAGTTCTGGTCACTGCATCACAGTATTGTGTATAGTTCTGGTCACCGCATTACAGTATTGTGTATAGTTCTGGCCGCAGCATTACAGTATTGTTTATAGTTCTGGTCACTGCATCACAGTATTGTGTATAGTTCTGGCCACTGCATTACTTTATTGTGTATAGTTCTGGCCACTGCATCACAGTATTGTGTATAGTTCTGGTCACTGCATCACAGTATTGTGTATAGTTCTGGCCACTGCAGCACAGTATTGTGTATAGTTCTGTCCACTGCATTGCAGTATTGTGTATAGTTCTGGCCACTGCATTACAGTATTGTGTATTGTTCTGGTCACAGCATCACAATATTGTGTATAGTTCTGGACACTGCATCACTGTACTGTGCATAGTTCTGGCCACTGCATTACAGTACTGAATATTGTTACGCTCTCGGCATTACAGTATTGTGTATCGTTCTGGTCACTGCATTATGGTATTGTGTATTTTTCTGGACACCGCTTTACAGTATTGTGTATAGTTCTGGCCGCAGCATTACAGTATTGTGTATAGTTCTGGTCACTGCGTCACAGTATTGTGTATAGTTCTGGCCACTGCATTACATTATTCTGTATAGTTCTGGCCACTGCATCACAGTATTGTGTATAGTTCTGGTCACTGCATCACAGTATTGTGTATAGTTCTGGTCACTGCATCACAGTATTGTGTATAGTTCTGGTCACTGCATCACAGTATTGTGTATAGTGCTGGCCACTGCATCAAAGTACTGAATATTGTTCTGGTCACTGCATCACAGTATTGTGTATAGTTCTAGCCTCTGCATCACACTATTGTGTATAGTTCTGGTCACTGCATCACAGTATTGTGTATAGTTCTGGCCACTGCATTTCAGTACTGAATATAGTTACCATCACTCCATTACAGTATTGTGTATAGTTCTGGTCACAGCATTACAGTATAGTATATCGTTCTGGCCACTGCATCACATACCTAATATTGTTCTGTTAACTGCATTACAGTATTGTGCATAGTTCTGGTCACTGCATCTCAGTATTGATTGTAGTTCTGGTCACTGCGTCACAGTATTGTGTATGGTTCTGGCCATTTCATCACTGTATTGTGTATAGTTCTGGCCAGTGCATCACAGTATTGTGTATAGTTCTGGCCACCGCATTACAGTATTGGATATAGTTCTGGCCACTGCATCACAGTTTTGTGTATAGTTATGGCCACTGCATCACAGTATTGTGTATAGTTCTGGCCACAGCATTACAGTATTGTGTATTGTTCTGGTTACAGCATTACAGTATTGTGTATAGTTCTGGCCACTGCATTACATTATTGTGTATAGTTCTGGCCACTGCATCACAGTATTGTGTACAGTTCTTGTCACTGCATCACAGTATTGTGTATAGTTCTGTTCACTGCATCACAGTATTGTTTATAGATCTGGTCACTGCATCACAGTATTGTGTATAGTTCTGGCCACTGCAGCACAGTATTGTGTATAGTTCTGTCCACTGCATTACAGTATTGTGTATAGTTCTGGCCACTGCATTACAGTATTGTGTATTGTTCTGGTCACAGCATCACAATATTGTGTATAGTTCTGGACACTGCATCACTGTATTGTGCATTGTTCTGGCCACTGCATTACAGTACTGAATATTGTTACGCTCTCTGCATTACAGTATTGCGTATCGTTCTGGTCACTGCATTATGGTATTGTGTATAGTTCTAGCCGCAGCATTACAGTATTGTGTATAGTTCTGGTCACTGCGTCACAGTATTGTGTATAGTTCTGGCCACTGCATTACAGTACTGCATATACTTCTGGCCACTGCATCACAGTGTTGTATATAGTTCTGGTCACTGCATCACAGTATTGTGTATAGTTCTGGCCACTGCATTACAGTAGTTCATATAGTTTTGGCCACTGCATCACAGTATTGTGTATAGTTCTGGCCACTGCATTACAGTACAGCATATTGTTCTGGTCACTGCATCACAGTATTGCGTATAGTTCTGGTCACCGCATTACAGTATTGTGTATAGTTCTGGCCAATGCATTACAGTATTGTATATAGTTCTGTTCACAGCATTACAGCATTTTGTATAGTTCTGCCCACTGCATCACAGTATTGTGTATAGTTCTGGCCACTGCATTACAGTATTGTGTATAGTTCTGGTCACTGCATCACAGTATTGTGTTTCGTTCTGGTCACAGCATTACAATATTGTGTATAGTTCTGTTCACCGCATTACAGTATTGTGTATAGTTCTGGACACTGCATCACTGTATTGTGCATAGTTCTGGCCACTGCATTACAGTACTGAATATTGTTACGCTCTCTGCATTACAGTATTGTGTATCGTTCTGGTCACTTCATTATGGTATTGTGTATAGTTCTGGACACTGCATCACAGTACCGAATATTGTTCTGGTCACTGCATTACAGTATTGTGTATAGTTCTGGTCACTGCATCACAGTATTGTGTATAGTTCTGGTCACCGCATTACAGTATTGAATAGTTCTGGCCACTGCATTACAGTACTGCATATTGTTCTGGTCACTGCATCACAGTATTGCGTATAGTTCTGGTCACCGCATTACAGTATTGTGTATAGTTCTGGCCAATGCATTACAGTATTGTATATAGTTCTGGTCACAGCATTACAGCATTTTGTATAGTTCTGCCCACTGCATCACAGTATTGTGTATAGTTCTGGCCACTGCATTACAGTATTGTGTATAGTTCTGGTCACCGGATTACTGTATTGTGTATAGTTCTGCTCACAGCATCACAGTATTGTGTATAGTTCTGGTAACAGCATCACAGTATTGTGTATAGTTCTGGCCACTGCATTACAGTACTGCATATAGTTCTGACCACTGCATCACAGTGTTGTATATAGTTCTGGTCACTACATCACAGTATTGTGTATAGTTCTGGCCACTGCATCACAGTATTGTGTATAGTTCTGGTCACAGCATTACAGCATTTTGTATAGTTCTGCCCACTGCATCGCAATATTGTACATAGTTCTCGTCACCGCATTACAGTATTGTGTATCGTTCTGTTCACAGCATCACAGTATTGTGTATAGTTCTGGTCACCGCATTACAGTATTGTGTATAGTTCTGGCCGCAGCATTACAGTATTGTTTATAGTTCTGGTCACTGCATCACAGTATTGTGTATAGTTCTGGCCACTGCATTACTTTATTGTGTATAGTTCTGGCCACTGCATCACAGTATTGTGTATAGTTCTGGTCACTGCATCACAGTATTGTGTCTAGTTCTGGTCACTGCATCACAGTATTGTGTATAGTTCTGGCCACTGCAGCACAGTATTGTGTATAGTTCTGTCCACTGAATTACAGTATTGTGTATAGTTCTGGCCACTGCATTACAGTATTGTGTATTGTTCTGGTCACAGCATCACAATATTGTGTATAGCTCTGGACACTGCATCACTGTATTGTGCATTGTTCTGGCCACTGCATTACAGTACTGAATATTGTTACGCTCTCTGCATTACAGTATTGCGTATCGTTCTGGTCACTGCATTATGGTATTGTGTATAGTTCTAGCCGCAGCATTACAGTATTGTGTATAGTTCTGGTCACTGCGTCACAGTATTGTGTATAGTTCTGGCCACTGCATTACAGTACTGCATATACTTCTGGCCACTGCATCACAGTGTTGTATATAGTTCTGGTCACTGCATCACAGTATTGTGTATAGTTCTGGCCACTGCATTACAGTAGTTCATATAGTTTTGGCCACTGCATCACAGTATTGTGTATAGTTCTGGCCACTGCATTACAGTACAGCATATTGTTCTGGTCACTGCATCACAGTATTGCGTATAGTTCTGGTCACCGCATTACAGTATTGTGTATAGTTCTGGCCAATGCATTACAGTATTGTATATAGTTCTGTTCACAGCATTACAGCATTTTGTATAGTTCTGCCCACTGCATCACAGTATTGTGTATAGTTCTGGCCACTGCATTACAGTATTGTGTATAGTTCTGGCCACTGCATTACAGTATTGTGTATTGTTCTGGTCACAGCATCACAATATTGTGTATAGTTCTGGACACTGCATCACTGTATTGTGCATTGTTCTGGCCACTGCATTACAGTACTGAATATTGTTACGCTCTCTGCATTACAGTATTGTGTATCATTCTGGTCACTGCATTATGGTATTGTGTATAGTTCTAGCCGCAGCATTACAGTATTGTGTATAGTTCTGGTCACTGCGTCACAGTATTGTGTATAGTTCTGGCCACTGCATTACATTATTCTGTATAGTTCTGGCCACTGCATCTCAGTATTGTGTATAGTTCTGGTCACTGCATCACAGTATTGTGTATAGTTCTGGTCACTGCATCACAGTATTGTGTATAGTTCTGGTCACTGCATCACAGTATTGTGTATAGTGCTGGCCACTGCATCAAAGTACTGAATGTTGTTCTGGTCACTGCATCACAGTATTGTGTATAGTTCTAGCCTCTGCATCACACTATTGTGTATAGTTCTGGTCACTGCATCACAGTATTGTGTATAGTTCTGGCCACTGCATCAAAGTACTGAATATTGTTACGGTCAATCCATTACAGTATTGTGTATAGTTCTGGTCACTGCATTACAGTATAGTGTATCGTTCTGGCCACTGCATCACATACCTAATATTGTTCAGTTAACTGCATTACAGTATTGTGTATCGTTCTGGTCACTGCATCTCAGTATTGTGTGTAGTTCTGGTCACTGCATCACAGTATTGTGTCTGGTTCTGGCCATTTCATCACAGAATTGTGTATAGTTCTGCCAGTGCATCACAGTATTGTGTATAGTTCTGGCCACCGCATTACAGTATTGGATATAGTTCTGGCCACAGCATCACAGTATTGTGTATAGTTATGGCCACTGCATCACAGTATTGTGTATAGTTCTGGCCACAGCATTACAGTATTGTGTATAGTTCTGGTTACAGCATTACAGTATTGTTCATAGTTCTGGTCACCGCATTACAGTATTGTGTATAGTTCTGTTCACAGCATCACAGTATTGTGTATAGTTCTGGTCACCGCATTACAGTATTGTGTATAGTTCTGGCCGCAGCATTACAGTATTGTTTATAGTTCTGGTCACTGCATCACAGTATTGTGTATAGTTCTGGCCACTGCATTACTTTATTGTGTATAGTTCTGGCCACTGCATCACAGTATTGTGTATAGTTCTGGTCACTGCATCACAGTATTGTGTATAGTTCTGGTCACCGCATTACAGTATTGTGTATAGTTCTGGCCGCAGCATTACAGTATTGTTTATAGTTCTGGTCACTGCATCACAGTATTGTGTATAGTTCTGGCCACTGCATTACTTTATTGTGTATAGTTCTGGCCACTGCATCACAGTATTGTGTATAGTTCTGGTCACTGCATCACAGTATTGTGTATAGTTCTGGCCACTGCAGCACAGTATTGTGTATAGTTCTGTCCACTGAATTACAGTATTGTGTATAGTTCTGGCCACTGCATTACAGTATTGTGTATTGTTCTGGTCACAGCATCACAATATTGTGTATAGTTCTGGACACTGCATCACTGTATTGTGCATTGTTCTGGCCACTGCATTACAGTACTGAATATTGTTACGCTCTCTGCATTACAGTATTGCGTATCGTTCTGGTCACTGCATTATGGTATTGTGTATAGTTCTAGCCGCAGCATTACAGTATTGTGTATAGTTCTGGTCACTGCGTCACAGTATTGTGTATAGTTCTGGCCACTGCATTACATTATTCTGTATAGTTCTGGCCACTGCATCACAGTATTGTGTATAGTTCTGGTCACTGCATCACAGTATTGTGTATAGTTCTGGTCACTGCATCACAGTATTGTGTATAGTTCTGGTCACTGCATCACAGTATTGTGTATAGTGCTGGCCACTGCATCAAAGAACTGAATATTGTTACGGTCACTCCATTACAGTATTGTGTATAGTTCTGGTCACTGCATTACAGTATAGTGTATCGTTCTGGCCACTGCGTCACATACCTAATATTGTTCAGTTAACTGCATTACAGTATTGTGCATAGTTCTGGTCACTGCATCTCAGTATTGTGTGTAGTTCTGGTCACTGCATCACAGTATTGTGTATGGTTCTGGCCATTTCATCACAGAATTGTGTATAGTTCTGCCAGTGCATCACAGTATTGTGTATAGTTCTGGCCACCGCATTACAGTATTGGATATAGTTCTGGCCACTGCATCACAGTATTGTGTATAGTTATGGCCACTGCATCACAGTATTGTGTATAGTTCTGGCCACAGCATTACAGTATTGTGTATAGTTCTGGTTACAGCATTACAGTATTGTGCATAGTTCTGGCCACTGCATTACATTATTGTGTATAGTTCTGGCCACTGCATCACAGTAATGTGTACAGTTCTTGTCACTGCATCACAGTATTGTGTATAGTTCTGGTCACTGCATCACAGTATTGTGTATAGATCTGGTCACTGCATCACAGTATTGTGTATAGTTCTGGCCACTGAAGCACAGTATTGTGTATAGTTCTTTCCACTGCATTACAGTATTGTGTATAGTTCTGGTCACTGCATTACAGTATTGTGTATAGTTCTGGTCACAGCATCACAATATTGTGTATAGTTCTGGCCACTGCATTACAGCATTTTGTATAGTTCTGCCCACTGCATCACAGTATTGTGTATAGTTCTGGTCACTGCATCACAGTATTGTGTATAGTTCTGGCCACTGCATTACAGTAGTTCATATAGTTTTGGCCACTGCATCACAGTATTGTGTATAGTTCTGGCCACTGCATTACAGTACAGCACTATTGTTCTGGTCACAGCATCACAGTATTGCGTATAGTTCTGGTCACCGTATTACAGTATTGTGTATAGTTCTGGCCAATGCATTACAGTATTGTATATAGTTCTGGTCACAGCATTACAGCATTTTGTATAGTTCTGGTCACAGCATTACAATATTGTGTATAGTTCTGTTCACCGCATTACAGTATTGTGTATAGTTCTGGCCACTGCATCACAGTATTGTGTATAGTTCTGGCCACTGCGTCACGGTATTGTGTATCGTTCTGGCCACTGCTTTACAGTATTGTATATTGTTCTGGCTACTGCATCGCAGTATTGTGTATAGTTATGTCCACTGCATTGTAATATTGTGTATAGTTCTGGTCACTGCATTACAGTATTGTGTATAGACCTGGCCACAGCATCACAGTACTGAATATTGTTCTGGCCACTGCATCACAGTATTGTGTATAGTTCTGGCCACTGCATCACAGTATTGTGTATAGTTCTGGCCTCTGCATCACACTATTGTGTATAGTTCTGGCCATTTCATCACAGTATTGTGTATAGTTCAGGTAACAGCATCACAGTATTGTGTATAGTTCTGGCCACTGCATTACAGTACTGAATATTGTTAAGGTCACTGCATCAGAGTACCTAATATTGTTCTGTTAACTGCATTACAGTATTGTGTATAGTCCTGGTCACTGCATCTCAGTATTGTGTATAGTTCTGGTCACTGCATCACAGTATTGTGTATGGTTCTGGCCATTTCATCACAGTATTGTGTATAGTTCTGGCCAATGCATCACAGTATTGTGTATAGTTCTGGCCACTGCATTACAGTATTGTGTATAGTTCTGGTCACAGCATTACAGTATTGTGTATAGTTCTGGTCACCGCATTACAGTATTGTTTATAGTTCTGGCCACTGCATCACAGTATTGTGTATAGTTCTGCTCACAGCATTACAATATTGTGTATAGATCTGGTCACCGCATTACAGTATTGTGTATAGTTCTGGTCACCGCATTACAGTATTGTGTATAGTTTTGGCCACTGCATCACAGTATTGTGTATAGTTCTGGCCACTGCATTACAGTACAGCATATTGTTCTGGTCACTGCATCACAGTATTGCGTATAGTTCTGGTCACCGCATTACAGTATTGTGTATAGTTCTGGCCAATGCATTACAGTATTGTATATAGTTCTGGTCACCGCATTACAGCATTTTGTATAGTTCTGCCCACTGCATCACAGTATTGTGTATAGTTCTGCCCACTGCATCACAGTATTGTGTATAGTTCTGGCCACTGCATTACAGTACTGAATATTGTTACGGTGACTGCATTACAGTATTGTGTATCGTTCTGGTCACTGCATTATGGTATTGTGTATAGTTCTGGACACTGCATCACAGTAGCGAATATTGTTCTGGTCACTGCATTACAGTATTGTGTATAGTTCTGGTCACTGCATCACAGTATTGTGTATAGTTCTGGTCACTGCATCACAGTATTGTGTATAGTTCTGGCCACAGCATTACAGTATTGTGTATAGTTCTGGCCACTGCATTACATTATTGTGTATAGTTCTGGCTACTGCATCACAGTATTGTGTACAGTTCTTGTCACTGCATCACAGTATTGTGTATAGTTCTGGTCACTGGATCACAGTATTGTGTATAGATCTGGTCACTGCATCACAGTATTGTGCATAGTTCTGGCCACTGCAGCTCAGTATTGTGTATAGTTCTGTCCACTGCGTTACAGTATTGTGTATAGTTCTTGCCACTGCATTACAGTATTGTGTATAGTTCTGGTCACAGCATCACAATATTGTGTATAGTTCTGGCCACTGCATTACAGTACTGCATATACTTCTGGCCACTGCATCACAGTGTTGTATATAGTTCTGGTCACTGCATCACAGTATTGTGTATAGTTCTGGCCACTGCATTACAGTAGTTCATATAGTTTTGGCCACTGCATCACAGTATTGTGCATAGTTCTGGCCACTGCATTACAGTACTGCATATTGTTCTGGTCACTGCATCACAGTATTGCGTATAGTTCTGGTCACCACATTACAGTATTGTGTATAGTTCTGGCCAATGCATTACAGTATTGTATATAGTTCTGGTCACAGCATTACAGCATTTTGTATAGTTCTGCCCACTGCATCACAGTATTGTGTATAGTTCTGGCCACTGCATTACAGTATTGTGTATAGTTCTGGTCATCGGATTACAGTATTGTGTATAGTTCTGCTCACAGCATCACAGTATTGTGTATAGTTCTGGTAACAGCATCACAGTATTGTGTATAGTTCTGGCCACTGCATTACAGTACTGCATATAGTTCTGACCACTGCATCACAGTGTTGTACATAGTTCTGGTCACTACATCACAGTACTGTGTATAGTTCTGGCCACTGCATCACAGTATTGTGTACAGTTCTGGTCACAGCATTACAGCATTTTGTATAGTTCTGCCCACTGCATCACAGTATTGTGCATAGTTCTGGTCACCGCATTACAGTATTGTGTATAGTTCTGTTCACAGCATCACAGTATTGTGTATAGTTCTGGTCACCGCATTACAGTATTGTGTATAGTTCTGGCCGCAGCATTACAGTATTGTTTATAGTTCTGGTCACTGCATCACAGTATTGTGTATAGTTCTGGCCACTGCATTACTTTATTGTGTATAGTTCTGGCCACTGCATCACAGTATTGTGTATAGTTCTGGTCACTGCATCACAGTATTGTGTATAGTTCTGGTCACTGCATTACAGTATTTTGTATAGTTCTGGACACTGCATCACTGTATTGTGCATAGTTCTGGCCACTGCATCAAAGTACTGAATATTGTTCTGGTCACTGCATCACAGTATTGTGTATAGTTCTGGCCTCTGCATCACACTATTGTGTATTTTTCTGGTCACTGCATCACAGTATTGTGTATAGTTCTGGCCACTGCATCGCAGTACTGAATATTGTTACGGTCACTGCATTACAGTATTGTGTATGGTTCTGGCCACTGCATCACAGTATTGTGTATAGTTCTGGTCACTGCATCACAGTATTGTGTATAGTTCTGGTCACAGCATTACAATATTGTGTATAGTTCTGGTCACCGCATTACAGTATTGTGTATAGTTCTGGCCACTGCATCACAGTATTGTGTATAGTTCTGGTCACAGCATTACAATATTATGTATAGTTCTGGTCACCGCAATACAGTATTGCGTATAGTTCTGGCCACTGCATCACAGTATTGTGTATAGTTCTGGTCACAGCATTACAATATTGTGTATAGTTCTGGTCACCGCATTACAGTGTTGTGCATAGTTCTGGCCAAGGCATCACAGTATTGTGTATAGTACTGGCCACTGCATCACAGTATTGTGTATAGTTCTGGTCACTGCATCACAGTATTGTGTATAGTTCTGGTCACTGCATCACAGTATTGTGTATAGTTCTGGTCACTGCATCACAGTATTGTGTATAGTTCTGCCCACTGCATCACAGTATTGTGTATAGTTCTGCCCACTGCATCACAGTATTGTGTATAGTTCTGGCCACTGCATTACAGTACTGAATATTGTTACGGTGACTGCATTACAGTATTGTGTATCGTTCTGGTCACTGCATTATGGTATTGGGTATAGTTCTGGATACTGCATCACAGTAGCGAATATTGTTCTGGTCACTGCATTACAGTATTGTGTATAGTTCTGGTCACTGCATCACAGTATTGTGTATAGTTCTGGTCACTGCATCACAGTATTGTGTATAGTTCTGGCCACAGCATTACAGTATTGTGTATAGTTCTGGCCACTGCATTACATTATTGTGTATAGTTCTGGCTACTGCATCACAGTATTGTGTACAGTTCTTGTCACTGCATCACAGTATTGTGTATAGTTCTGGTCACTGGATCACAGTATTGTGTATAGATCTGGTCACTGCATCACAGTATTGTGTATAGTTCTGGCCACTGCAGCACAGTATTGTGTATAGTTCTGTCCACTGCGTTACAGTATTGTGTATAGTTCTTGCCACTGCATTACAGTATTGTGTATAGTTCTGGTCACAGCATCACAATATTGTGTATAGTTCTGGCCACTGCATTACAGTACTGCATATACTTCTGGCCACTGCATCACAGTGTTGTATATAGTTCTTGTCACTGCATCACAGTATTGTGTATAGTTCTGGCCACTGCATTACAGTAGTTCATATAGTTTTGGCCACTGCATCACAGTATTGTGCATAGTTCTGGCCACTGCATTACAGTACTGCATATTGTTCTGGTCACTGCATCACAGTATTGCGTATAGTTCTGGTCACCACATTACAGTATTGTGTATAGTTCTGGCCAATGCATTACAGTATTGTATATAGTTCTGGTCACAGCATTACAGCATTTTGTATCGTTCTGCCCACTGCATCACAGTATTGTGTATAGTTCTGGCCACTGCATTACAGTATTGTGTATAGTTCTGGTCATCGGATTACAGTATTGTGTATAGTTCTGCTCACAGCATCACAGTATTGTGTATAGTTCTGGTAACAGCATCACAGTATTGTGTATAGTTCTGGCCACTGCATTACAGTACTGCATATAGTTCTGACCACTGCATCACAGTGTTGTACATAGTTCTGGTCACTACATCACAGTACTGTGTATAGTTCTGGCCACTGCATCACAGTATTGTGTACAGTTCTGGTCACAGCATTACAGCATTTTGTATAGTTCTGCCCACTGCATCACAGTATTGTGCATAGTTCTGGTCACCGCATTACAGTATTGTGTATAGTTCTGTTCACAGCATCACAGTATTGTGTATAGTTCTGGTCACCGCATTACAGTATTGTGTATAGTTCTGGCCGCAGCATTACAGTATTGTTTATAGTTCTGGTCACTGCATCACAGTATTGTGTATAGTTCTGGCCACTGCATTACTTTATTGTGTATAGTTCTGGCCACTGCATCACAGTATTGTGTATAGTTCTGGTCACTGCATCACAGTATTGTGTATAGTTCTGGTCACTGCATTACAGTATTTTGTATAGTTCTGGCCACTGCATTACAGTATTGTGTATAGTTCTGGTCACAGCATCACAGTATTTTGTATAGTTCTGGACACTGCATCACTGTATTGTGCATAGTTCTGGCCACTGCATCAAAGTACTGAATATTGTTCTGGTCACTGCATCACAGTATTGTGTATAGTTCTGGCCTCTGCATCACACTATTGTGTATTTTTCTGGTCACTGCATCACAGTATTGTGTATAGTTCTGGCCACTGCATCGCAGTACTGAATATTGTTACGGTCACTGCATTACAGTATTGTGTATGGTTCTGGCCACTGCATCACAGTATTGTGTATAGTTCTGGTCACTGCATCACAGTATTGTGTATAGTTCTGGTCACAGCATTACAATATTGTGTATAGTTCTGGTCACCGCATTACAGTATTGTGTATAGTTCTGGCCACTGCATCACAGTATTGTGTATAGTTCTGGTCACAGCATTACAATATTGTGTATAGTTCTGGTCACCGCATTACAGTGTTGTGCATAGTTCTGGCCAAGGCATCACAGTATTGTGTATAGTACTGGCCACTGCATCACAGTATTGTGTATAGTTCTGGTCACTGCATCACAGTATTGTGTATAGTTCTGGTCACAGCATTACAATATTGTGTATAGTTCTGTTCACCGCATTACAGTATTGTGGATATTTCTGGCCACTGCATCACAGTATTGTGTATAGTTCTGGCCACTGCGTCACAGTATTGTGTATAGTTCTGGCCACTGCATTACAGTATTGGATATAGTTCTGGCCACTGCATCACAGTATTGTGTATAGTTATGGCCACTGCATCACAGTATTGTTTAAAGTTCTGGCCAACGCATCACAGTATTGTGTATAGTTCTGGCCACTGCATCACAGTATTGTGTATAGTTCTGGTCACTGCATCACAGTATTGTGTATAGTTCTGGTCACAGCATTATAATATTGTGTATAGTTCTGGTCACCGCATTACAGTATTGTGTATAGACCTGGCCACAGCATCACAGTACTGAATATTGTTCTGGTCACTGCATCACAGTATTGTGTATAGTTCTGGCCACTGCATCACAGTATTGTGTATAGTTCTGGCCTCTGCATCACACTATTGTGTATAGTTCTGGTCACTGCATCACAGTATTGTGTGTATTTCTGGCCACCGCATTACAGTATTGGATATAGTTCTGGCCACTGCATCACAGTATTGTGTATAGTTATGGCCACTACATCACAGTATTGTGTACAGTTCTGGTCACAGCATTACAATATTGTGTATAGTTCTGGTCACCGCATTACAGTATTGTTTATAGTTCTGGCCACTGCATCACAGTATTGTGTATAGTTCTGGTCACAGCATTACAATATTGTGCATAGTTCTGGTCACCGCATTGCAGTATTGTGTATAGATCTGGCCACTGCATCACAGTATTGTGTATAGTTCTTGCCACTGCATCACAGTATTGTGTATAGTTCTGGCCACTGCATTACAGTACTGAATATTGTTACGGTGACTGCATTACAGTATTGTGTATCGTTCTGGTCACTGCATTATGGTATTGTGTATAGTTCTGGACACTGCATCACAGTAGCGAATATTGTTCTGGTCACTGCATTACAGTATTGTGAATAGTTCTGGTCACTGCATCACAGTATTGGTATAGTTCTGGTCACTGCATCACAGTATTGTGTATAGTTCTGGCCAACAGCATTACAGTATTGTGTATAGTTCTGGTTACAGCATTACAGTATTGTGTATAGTTCTGGTCACCGCATTACAGTATTGTGTATAGTGCTGGCCGCAGCATTACAGTATTGTGTATAGTTCTGCACACTGCATCACAGTATTGTGTATAGTTCTGGCCACTGCATTACATTATTGTGTATAGTTCTGGCCTCTGCATCACAGTATTGTGTACAGTTCTTGTCACTGCATCACAGTATTGTGTATTTTTCTGGACACTGCATCACAGTATTGTGTATAGATCTGGTCACTGCATCACAGTATTGTGTATAGTTCTGGCCACTGCAGCACAGTATTGTGTATGGTTCTGTCCACTGCATTACAGTATTGTGTATAGTTCTCGTCACTGCATTACAGTAGTGTGTTTTGTTCTGGTCACAGCATCACAATATTGTATATAGTTCTGGCCACTGCATTACAGTACTGCATATAGTTCTGGCCACTGCATCACAGTGTTGTATAGATTTCTGGTCACTGCATCACAGTATTGTGTATAGTTCTGGCCACGGCATTACAGTAGTTCATATAGTTTTGGCCACTGCATCATAGTATTGTGTATAGTTCTGGCCACTGCATTACAGTACAGCATATTGTTCTGGTCACTGCATCACTGTATTGCGTATAGTTCTGGTCACCACATTACAGTATTGTGTATAGTTCAGGCCAATGCATTACAGTATTGTATATAGTTTTGGTCACAGCATTACAGCATTTTGTATAGTTCTGCCCACTGCATCACAGTATTGTCTATAGTTCTGGCCACTGCATTACAGTATTGTGTATAGTTCTGGTCACCGGATTACAGTATTGTGTATAGTTCTGCTCACTGCATCACAGTATTGTGTATAGTTCTGGTAACAGCATCACAGTATTGTGTATAGTTCTGGCCACTGCATTACAGTACTGCATATAGTTCTGACCACTGCATCACAGTGTTGTATATAGTTCTGGTCACTACATCACAGTATTGTGTATAGTTCTGGTCACAGCATTACAGCATTTTGTATAGTTCTGCCCACTGCATCACAGTATTGTGCATAGTTCTGGTCACCGCATTACAGTATTGTGTATAGTTCTGGTCACAGCATCACACTATTGTGTATAATTCTGGCCGCTGCATCACAGTATTGTGTATAGTTCTGGCCACTGCATCACAGTATTGTGTATAGTTCTGGTCACAGCATCACACTATTGTGTATAGTTCTGGTCACAGCATTACAATATTGTGTATAGTTCTGGTCACCGCCTTACAGTATTGTGTATATTTTTGGCCACTGCATCACAGTATTGTGTATAATTCTGGCCGCTGCATCACAGTATTGTGTATAGTTCTGGCCACTGCATCACAGTATTGTGTATAGTTCTGGTCACTGCATCACAGTATTGTGTATAGATCTTGCCACTGCATCACAGTATTGTGTATAGTTCTGGCCACTGCATCACAGTATTGCGTACAGTTCTGGCCACAGCATCACAGTATTGTGTAGAGTTCTGGCCACTGCATCACAGTATTGTGTATAGTTCTGGCCACTGCATCACAGTATTGTGTATAGTTCTGGCCACTGCATCACAGTATTGTGTATAGTTCTGACCACTGCATCACAGTATTGCGTATAGTTCGGTCCACTGCATCACAGTATGGTCTATAGTTCCGGACACTGCATCACGGTATTGTGTATAGTTTTGGTCACAGCATTACAGTATTGTGTATAGTTTTGGTCACTGCATCACAGTATTGTGTATAGTTCCGGCCACTGCATCACGGTATTGTGTATAGTTTTGGTCACAGCATTACAGTATTGTGTATAGTTCTGGTCACAGCATTACAGTATTGTGTAGAGTTCTGGTCACCGCATTACAGTATTGTGTTTAGTTCTAGCCACTGCATTACAGTACTGAATATTGTTACGGTCGCTGCATTACAATATTGTGTATAGTTCTGGTCACAGCATCACAGTATTGTGTATAGTTCTGGCCACTGCATTACAGTACTGCATATAGTTCTGGCCACTGCATCACTGTATTGTGTATAGTTCTGGCCACTGCATTACAGTCCTGCATATAGTTTTGGCCACTGCATCACATTATTGTGTAGAGTTCTGGCCACTGCATTACAGTACTGCATATTGTTCTGGTCACTGCATCACAGTATTGTTTATAGTTCTGGTCACCGCATTACAGTATTGTGTATCGTTCTGGCCACTGCATTACAGTATTTTGTGTAGTTCTGCCCACTGCATCACAGTATTGTGTATAGTTCTGGCCACTGCACCACAGTATTGTGTATAGTTCTTTTCACTGCATCACAGTATTGTGTATAGTTCTGGCCACTGCATTACAGTATTGTGTATAATTCTGTTTACAGCATTACAGTATTGCGTATAGTTCTGGTCACCGCATTACAGTATTGTCTATAGTTCTGGCCACTGCATCACAGTATTGTGTATAGTTCTGGTCAATGCACCACAGTATTGTGTATAGTTCTGGTCACTGCATTACAGTATTGTGCATAGTTCTGGTCACTGCAATACAGTACTGAATATTGTTCTTGTCACTGCATTACAATATTGTGTATAGTTCTGGCGACTGCATTACAGTATTGTGTATAGCTCTGGTCACTGCATTACATTACTGAATGTTGTTCTGGTCACTGTATTACAGTATTGTGTATATTTCTGGTCACTGCATTACAGTACTGAATTTTGTTCTGGTCACTGCATTACAGTATTGTGTATAGTTCTCGACACTGCATTACAGTCCTGAATATTTATCTGGTCACTGCATTACAGTATTGTGTATATTTCTGGCCACTGCATTACAGTATTGTGTGTAGTTCAGGTCACTGCATCACAGTTTTGTGTATAGTTCTGGCCACTGCATTACAGTACAGCATATTGTTCTGGTCACTGCATCACAGTATTGCGTATAGTTCTGGTCACCGCATTACAGTATTGTGTATAGTTCAGGCCAATGCATTACAGTATTGTATATAGTTTTGGTCACAGCATTACAGCATTTTGTATAGTTCTGCCCACTGCATCACAGTATTGTCTATAGTTCTGGCCACTGCATTACAGTATTGTGTATAGTTCTGGTCACCGGATTACAGTATTGTGTATAGTTCTGATCACTGCATCACAGTATTGTGTATAGCTCTGGTAACAGCATCACAGTATTGTGTATAGTTCTGGCCACTGCATTACAGTACTGCATATAGTTCTGACCACTGCATCACAGTGTTGTGTATAGTTCTGGCCACTGCATCACAGTATTGTGTATAGTTCTGGTCACAGCATTACAGCATTTTGTATAGTTCTGCCCACTGCATCACAGTATTGTGCATAGTTCTGGTCACCGCATTACAGTATTGTGTATAGTTCTGTTCACAGCATCACAGTATTGTGTATAGTTCTGGTCACTGCATCACAGTATTGTGTATAGTTCTGGCCACTGCATTACAGTATTGTGCATAGTTCTGGTCACTGCATTACAGGACTGAATATTGTTCTGGTCACTGCATTACAGTATTGTGTATAGTTCTAGCAACTGCATTACAGTACTGAATATTGTTCTGGTCACTGCATTACAGTATTGTGTATAGTTCTGGTCACTGCATCACAGTATTGTGTATAGTTCTGTCCATAGCATTACAGTATTGTGTATAGTTCTGGTCACTGCATCACAGTATTGTGTATAGTTCTGGCCACTGCATTACAGTACTGAATATTGTTACGGTCACTGCATTACAGTATTGTGTATCTTTCTGGTCACTGCATTATGGTATTGTGTATAGTTCTGGACACTGCATCACAGTACCGAATATTGTTCTGGTCACTGCATTACAGTATTGTGTATAGTTCTGGCCACAGCATCACAGTATTGTGTATAGTTCTGGTTACAGCATTACAGTATTGTGTATAGTTCTGGTCACCGTATTACAGTATTGTGCATAGTTCTGGCCACTGCATTACATTATTGTGTATAGTTCTGGCCACTGCATCACAGTATTGTGTATAGATCTGGTCACTGCATCACAGTATTGTGTATAGTTCTGGTCACTGTATCACAGTATTGTGTATAGTTCTGGTCACTGTATCACAGTATTGTGTATAGTTCTGGTCACTGCATTACAGTATTTGGTATAGTTCTGGCCACTGAATTACAGTATTGTGTATAGTTCTGGTCACAGCATCACAGTATTTTGTATAATTCTGGACACTGCATCACAGTATTGTGCATAGTTCTGGCCACTGCATCAAAGTACTGAATATTGTTCTGGTCACTGCATCACAGTATTGTGTATAGTTCTGGCCTCTGCATCACACTATTGTGTATTTTTCTGGTCACTGCATCACAGTATTGTGTATAGTTCTGGCCACTGCATCACAGTACTGAATATTGTTACGCTCACTGCATTACAGTATTGTGTATGGTTCTGGCCACTGCATCACAGTACCTAATATTGTTCTGTTAACTGCATTACAGTATTGTGTATAGTTCTGGACACTGCATCACAGTATTGTGTATAGTTCTGGACACTGCATCACAGTATTGTGTATAGTTCTGGTCAATGCACCACAGTATTGTGTATAGTTCTGGTCACTGCATTACAGTATTGTGCATAGTTCTGGTCACTGCAATACAGTACTGAATATTGTTCTTGTCACTGCATTACAGTATTGTGTATAGTTCTGGCGACTGCATTACAGTATTGTGTATAGCTCTGGTCACTGCATTACATTACTGAATGTTGTTCTGGTCACTGTATTACAGTATTGTGTATATTTCTGGTCACTGCATTACAGTACTGAATTTTGTTCTGGTCACTGCATTACAGTATTGTGTATAGTTCTCGACACTGCATTACAGTCCTGAATATTTATCTGGTCACTGCATTACAGTATTGTGTATATTTCTGGCCACTGCATTACAGTATTGTGTGCAGTTCAGGTCACTGCATCACAGTTTTGTGTATAGTTCTGGCCACTGCATTACAGTACAGCATATTGTTCTGGTCACTGCATCACAGTATTGCGTATAGTTCTGGTCACCGCATTACAGTATTGTGTATAGTTCAGGCCAATGCATTACAGTATTGTATATAGTTTTGGTCACAGCATTACAGTATTTTGTATAGTTCTGCCCACTGCATCACAGTATTGTCTATAGTTCTGGCCACTGCATTACAGTATTGTGTATAGTTCTGGTCACCGGATTACAGTATTGTGTATAGTTCTGATCACTGCATCACAGTATTGTGTATAGCTCTGGTAACAGCATCACAGTATTGTGTATAGTTCTGGCCACTGCATTACAGTACTGCATATAGTTCTGACCACTGCATCACAGTGTTGTGTATAGTTCTGGCCACTGCATCACAGTATTGTGTATAGTTCTGGTCACAGCATTACAGCATTTTGTATAGTTCTGCCCACTGCATCACAGTATTGTGCATAGTTCTGGTCACCGCATTACAGTATTGTGTATAGTTCTGTTCACAGCATCACAGTATTGTGTATAGTTCTGGTCACTGCATCACAGTATTGTGTATAGTTCTGGCCACTGCATTACAGTATTGTGCATAGTTCTGGTCACTGCATTACAGGACTGAATATTGTTCTGGTCACTGCATTACAGTATTGTGTATAGTTCTAGCAACTGCATTACAGTACTGAATATTGTTCTGGTCACTGCATTACAGTATTGTGTATAGTTCTGGTCACTGCATCACAGTATTGTGTATAGTTCTGTCCATAGCATTACAGTATTGTGTATAGTTCTGGTCACTGCATCACAGTATTGTGTATAGTTCTGGCCACTGCATTACAGTACTGAATATTGTTACGGTCACTGCATTACAGTATTGTGTATCTTTCTGGTCACTGCATTATGGTATTGTGTATAGTTCTGGACACTGCATCACAGTACCGAATATTGTTCTGGTCACTGCATTACAGTATTGTGTATAGTTCTGGCCACAGCATCACAGTATTGTGTATAGTTCTGGTTACAGCATTACAGTATTGTGTATAGTTCTGGTCACCGTATTACAGTATTGTGCATAGTTCTGGCCACTGCATTACATTATTGTGTATAGTTCTGGCCACTGCATCACAGTATTGTGTATAGATCTGGTCACTGCATCACAGTATTGTGTATAGTTCTGGTCACTGTATCACAGTATTGTGTATAGTTCTGGTCACTGTATCACAGTATTGTGTATAGTTCTGGTCACTGCATTACAGTATTTGGTATAGTTCTGGCCACTGAATTACAGTATTGTGTATAGTTCTGGTCACAGCATCACAGTATTTTGTATAATTCTGGACACTGCATCACAGTATTGTGCATAGTTCTGGCCACTGCATCAAAGTACTGAATATTGTTCTGGTCACTGCATCACAGTATTGTGTATAGTTCTGGCCTCTGCATCACACTATTGTGTATTTTTCTGGTCACTGCATCACAGTATTGTGTATAGTTCTGGCCACTGCATCACAGTACTGAATATTGTTACGCTCACTGCATTACAGTATTGTGTATGGTTCTGGCCACTGCATCACAGTACCTAATATTGTTCTGTTAACTGCATTACAGTATTGTGTATAGTTCTGGACACTGCATCACAGTATTGTGTATAGTTCTGGACACTGCATCACAGTATTGTGTATAGTTCTGGTCACTGCATCACAGTATTGTGTATAGTTCTGGTCACTGCATCACAGTATTGTGTATGCTTCTGGCCATTTCATCACAGTATTGTGTATAGTTCTGGTCACTGCATCTAAGTATTGTGTATAGTTCTGGTCACTGCATCACAGTATTGTGTATGGTTCTGGCCACTGCATCACAGTATTGTGTATAGTTCTGGCCATTTCATCACAGTATTGTGTATAGTTCTGGCCACTGCATCACAGTATTGTGTATAGTTCTGGCCACTGCATTACAGTATTGGTTATAGTTCTGGCCACTGCATCACAGTATTGTGTATAGTACTGGTCACAGCATTACAATATTGTGTATAGTTCTGTTCACCGCATTACGGTATTGTGTATAGTTCAGGTCACTGCATCACAGTTTTGTGTATAGTTCTGGTCAGAGCATTCCAGTACTGCATATAGTTCTGGCCACTGCATCACAGTATTGTGTATAGTTCTGGCCACTGCATTACAGTATTGTGTATAGTTCTGGTCACTGCATCAAAATATTGTGTATAGTTTTGGCCACTGCATTACAGTATTGTGTATAGTTTTGGCCACTGCATTACAGTATTGTCTATAGTTCTGGCCACTGCATCACAGTATTGTGTATAGTTCTGGTCACTGCATCACAGTATTGTGTATAGTTCTGGACACTGCATCACAGTATTGTGTATAGTTCTGGCCACTGCATTACAGTACTGAATATTGTTACGGTCACTGCATTACAGTATTGTGTATCTTTCTGGTCACTGCATTATGGTATTGTGTATAGTTCTGGACACTGCATCACAGTACCGAATATTGTTCTGGTCACTGCATTACAGTATTGTGTATAGTTCTGGCCACAGCATCACAGTATTGTGTATAGTTCTGGTTACAGCATTACAGTATTGTGTATAGTTCTGGTCACCACATTACAGTATTGTGCATAGTTCTGGCCACTGCATTACATTATTGTGTATAGTTCTGGCCACTGCATCACAGTATTGTGTATAGATCTGGTCACTGCATCACAGTATTGTGTATAGTTCTGGTCACTGTATCACAGTATTGTGTATAGTTCTGGTCACTGCATTACAGTATTTGGTATAGTTCTGGCCACTGAATTACAGTATTGTGTATAGTTCTGGTCACAGCATCACAGTATTTTGTATAATTCTGGACACTGCATCACAGTATTGTGCATAGTTCTGGCCACTGCATCAAAGTACTGAATATTGTTCTGGTCACTGCATCACAGTATTGTGTATAGTTCTGGCCTCTGCATCACACTATTGTGTATTTTTCTGGTCACTGCATCACAGTATTGTGTATAGTTCTGGCCACTGCATCACAGTACTGAATATTGTTACGCTCACTGCATTACAGTATTGTGTATGGTTCTGGCCACTGCATCACAGTACCTAATATTGTTCTGTTAACTGCATCACAGTATTGTGTATAGTTCTGGACACTGCATCACAGTATTGTGTATAGTTCTGGTCACTGCATCACAGTATTGTGTATAGTTCTGGTCACTGCATCACAGTATTGTGTATGCTTCTGGCGATTTCATCACAGTATTGTGTATAGTTCTGGTCACTGCATCTAAGTATTGTGTATAGTTCTGGTCACTGCATCACAGTATTGTGTATAGTACTGGTCACAGCATTACAATATTGTGTATAGTTCTGTTCACCGCATTACAGTATTGTGTATAGTTCAGGTCACTGCATCACAGTTTTGTGTATAGTTCTGGTCAGAGCATTCCAGTACTGCATATAGTTCTGGCCACTGCATCACAGTATTGTGTATAGTTCGGGCCACCGCATCACAGTATTGTGTATAGTTCTGGTCCCAGCATCACACTATTGTGTATAGTTCTGGTCAAAGCATTACAATATTGTGTATAGTTCTGGTCACCGCATTACAGTATTGTGTATATTTCTGGCCACTGCATTACAGTATTGTGTATAGTTCAGGTCACTGCATCACAGTTTTGTGTATAGTTCTGCTCACTGCATCACAGTATTGCGTATAGTTCTTGCCACTGCATCACAGTATTGCGTATAGTTCTGGCCACTGCATCACAGTATTGTGTATAGTTGTGGCCACTGCATCACAGTATTGCGTATAGTTCGGTCCACTGCATCACAGTATGGTCTATAGTTCCGGACACTGCATCACGGTATTGTGTATAGTTTTGGTCACAGCATTACAGTATTGTGTATAGTTTTGGTCACTGCATCACAGTATTGTGTATAGTTCCGGCCACTGCATCACGGTATTGTGTATAGTTTTGGTCACAGCATTACAGTATTGTGTATAGTTCTGGTCACAGCATTACAGTATTGTGTAGAGTTCTGGTCACCGCATTACAGTATTGTGTTTAGTTCTAGCCACTGCATTACAGTACTGAATATTGTTACGGTCGCTGCATTACAATATTGTGTATAGTTCTGGTCACAGCATCACAGTATTGTGTATAGTTCTGGCCACTGCATTACAGTACTGCATATAGTTCTGGCCACTGCATCACAGTATTGTGTATAGTTCTGGTCACTGTATTACAGTATTGTTTATAGTTATGGCCACTGCATTACAGTATTGTGTATAGTTCTGGTCACTGCAAAACAGTACTGAATATTGTTCTGGTCACTGTATTACAGTATTGTGTATAGTTCTGGACACTGCATTACAGTACTGAATATTTATCTGGTCACTGCATTACAGTATTGTGTATAGTTCAGGCCGCTGCATTACAGTATTGTGTATAGTTCAGGTCACTGCATCACAGTTTTGTGTATAGTTCTGGTCAGAGCATTCCAGTTCTGCATATAGTTCTGGCCACTGCATCACAGTATTGCGTATAGTTCAGGCCACTGCTTCACAGTATTGTGTATAGTTCTGGTCACTGCATCACACTATTGTGTATAGTTCTGGTCAAAGCATTACAATATTGTGTATAGTTCTGGTCACCGCATTACAGTATTGTGTATAGTTTTGGCCACTGCATCACAGTATTGTGTATAATTCTGGCCACTGCATCACAGTATTGTGTATAGTTCCGGCCACTGCATCACAGTATTGTGTATAGTTCTGGTCACTGCATCACAGTATTGTGCAGAGTTCCTGCCACTGCATCACAGTATTGTGTATAGTTCTGGCCACTGCATCACAGTATTGCGTATATTTCTGGCCACTGCATCACAGTATTGTGTAGAGTTCTGGCCACTGCATCACAGTATTGTGTATATTTCTGGCCACTGCATCACAGTATTGTGTATAGTTCTGGCCACTGCATCACAGTATTGCGTATAGTTCGGTCCACTGCATCACAGTATTGTCTATAGTTCCGGCCACTGCATCACGGTATTGTGTATAGTTTTGGTCACAGCATTACAGTATTGTGTATAGTTTTGGTCACTGCATCACAGTATTGTGTATAGCTCCGGCCACTGCATTACAATATTGTGTATAGTTCTGGTCACAGCATCACAGTATCGTGTATAGTTCTGGCCACTGCATTACAGTACTGCATATCGTTCTGGCCACTGCATCACAGTATTGTGTATAGTTCTGGCCACTTCATTACAGTACTGCATATAGTTCTGGTCACTGCATCACAGTATTGTGTATAGTGCTGGCCACTGCATTACAGTACTGCATATAATTTTGGCTACTGCATCACATTATTGTGTAGAGTTCTGGCCACTGCATTACAGTACTGCATATTGTTCTGGTCACTGCATCACAGTATTGTTTATAGTTCTGGCCACTGCATTACAGTATTTTGTATAGTTTTGCCCACTGCATCACAGTATTGTGTTTAGTTCTGGCCACTGCACCACAGTATTGTGTATAGTTCTTTTCACTGCATCACAGTATTGTGTATAGTTCTGGCCACTGCATTACAGTATTGTGTATAGTTCTGTTTACAGCATTACAATATTGTGTATAGTTCTGGTCACCGCATTACAGTATTGTGTAGAGTTCTGGTCACCGCATTACAGTATTGTGTTTAGTTCTAGCCACTGCATTACAGTACTGAATATTGTTACGGTCGCTGCATTACAATATTGTGTATAGTTCTGGTCACAGCATCACAGTATTGTGTATAGTTCTGGCCACTGCATTACAGTACTGCATATAGTTCTGGCCACTGCATCACAGTATTGTGTATAGTTCTGGTCACTGTATTACAGTATTGTTTATAGTTATGGCCACTGCATTACAGTATTGTGTATAGTTCTGGTCACTGCAAAACAGTACTGAATATTGTTCTGGTCACTGTATTACAGTATTGTGTATAGTTCTGGACACTGCATTACAGTACTGAATATTTATCTGGTAACTGCATTACAGTATTGTGTATAGTTCAGGCCACTGCATTACAGTATTGTGTATAGTTCAGGTCACTGCATCACAGTTTTGTGTATAGTTCTGGTCAGAGCATTCCAGTTCTGCATATAGTTCTGGCCACTGCATCACAGTATTGCGTATAGTTCAGGCCACTGCTTCACAGTATTGTGTATAGTTCTGGTCACTGCATCACACTATTGTGTATAGTTCTGGTCAAAGCATTACAATATTGTGTATAGTTCTGGTCACCGCATTACAGTATTGTGTATAGTTTTGGCCACTGCATCACAGTATTGTGTATAATTCTGGCCACTGCATCACAGTATTGTGTATAGTTCCGGCCACTGCATCACAGTATTGTGTATAGTTCTGGTCACTGCATCACAGTATTGTGCAGAGTTCCTGCCACTGCATCACAGTATTGTGTATATTTCTGGCCACTGCATCACAGTATTGCGTATATTTCTGGCCACTGCATCACAGTATTGTGTAGAGTTCTGGCCACTGCATCACAGTATTGTGTATATTTCTGGCCACTGCATCACAGTATTGTGTATAGTTCTGGCCACTGCATCACAGTATTGCGTATAGTTCGGTCCACTGCATCACAGTATTGTCTATAGTTCCGGCCACTGCATCACGGTATTGTGTATAGTTTTGGTCACAGCATTACAGTATTGTGTATAGTTTTGGTCACTGCATCACAGTATTGTGTATAGCTCCGGCCACTGCATTACAATATTGTGTATAGTTCTGGTCACAGCATCACAGTATCGTGTATAGTTCTGGCCACTGCATTACAGTACTGCATATCGTTCTGGCCACTGCATCACAGTATTGTGTATAGTTCTGGCCACTTCATTACAGTACTGCATATAGTTCTGGTCACTGCATCACAGTATTGTGTATAGTGCTGGCCACTGCATTACAGTACTGCATATAATTTTGGCTACTGCATCACATTATTGTGTAGAGTTCTGGCCACTGCATTACAGTACTGCATATTGTTCTGGTCACTGCATCACAGTATTGTTTATAGTTCTGGCCACTGCATTACAGTATTTTGTATAGTTCTGCCCACTGCATCACAGTATTGTGTTTAGTTCTGGCCACTGCACCACAGTATTGTGTATAGTTCTTTTCACTGCATCACAGTATTGTGTATAGTTCTGGCCATTGCATTACAGTATTGTGTATAGTTCTGTTTACAGCATTACAATATTGTGTATAGTTCTGGTCACCGCATTACAGTATTGTGTATAGTTCTGGTCACTGCATCAAAATATTGTGTATAGTTTTGGCCACTGCATTACAGTATTGTGTATAGTTTTGGCCACTGCATTACAGTATTGTCTATAGTTCTGGCCACTGCATCACAGTATTGTGTATAGTTCTGGTCACTGCACCACAGTATTGTGTATAGTTCTGGTCACTGCATTACAGTATTGTGCATCGTTCTGGTCACTGCAATACAGTACTGAATATTGTTCTTGTCACTGCATTACAGTATTGTGTATAGTTCTGGCCACTGCATTACAGTACTGAATATTGTTACAGTCGCTGCATTACAATATTGTGTATAGTTCTGGTCACAGCATCACAGTATTGTGTATAGTTCTGGCCACTGCTTTACAGTACTGCATATCGTTCTGGCCACTGCATCACAGTATTGTGTATAGTTCTGGCCACTTCATTACAGTACTGCATATAGTTCTGGTCACTGCATCACAGTATTGTGTATAGTTCTGGCCACTGCATTACAGTACTGCATATAGTTTTGGCCACTGCATCACATTATTGTGTAGAGTTCTGGCCACTGCATTACAGTACTGCATATTGTTCTGGTCACTGCATCACAGTATTGTTTATAGTTCTGGTCACCGCATTACAGTATTGTGTATAGTTCTGGCCACTGCATTACAGTATTTTGTATAGTTCTGCCCACTGCATCACAGTATTGTGTATAGTTCTGGCCACTGCACCACAGTATTGTGTATAGTTCTTTTCACTGCATCACAGTATTGTGTATTGTTCTGTCCACTGCATTACAGTATTGTGTATAGTTCTGTTTACAGCATTACAGTATTGTGTATAGTTCTGGTCACCGCATTACAGTATTGTGTATAGTTCTGGTCACTGCATCAAAATATTGTGTATAGTTTTGGCCACTGCATTACAGTATTGTGTATAGTTTTGGCCACTGCATTACAGTATTGTCTATAGTTCTGGCCACTGCATCACAGTATTGTGTATAGTTCTGGTCACTGCACCACAGTATTGTGTATAGTTCTGGTCACTGCATTACAGTATTGTGCATAGTTCTGGTCACTGCAATACAGTACTGAATATTGTTCTTGTCACTGCATTACAGTATTGTGTATAGTTCTGGCCACTGCATTACAGTATTGTGTATAGCTCTGGTCACTGCATTACTGTACTGAATGTTGTTCTGTTCACTGTATTACAGTATTGTGTATATTTCTGGTCACTGCATTACAGTACTGAATTTTGTTCTGGTCACTGCATTACAGTATTGTGTATATTTCTGGCCACTGCATTACAGTATTGTGTATAGTTCAGGTCACTGCATCACAGTTTTGTATATAGTTCTGGTCAGAGCATTCCAGTACTGCATATAGTTCTGGCCACTGCATTACAGTATTGTTTATAGTTCTGGTCACTGCATCACGGTATTGTGTATAGTTCGGGCCACTGCATCACACTATTGTGTATAGTTCTGGTCACAGCATTACAATATTGTGTATAGTTCTTGTCACCGCATTACAGTATTGTGTATAGTTCTGGTCACTGCATCACACTATTGTGTATAGTTCTGGTCACAGCATTACAATATTGTGTATAGTTCTTGTCACCGCATTACAGGATTGTGTATAGTTCTGGCCACTGCATCACAGTATTGTGTATAATTCTGGCCACTGCATCACAGTATTGTGTATAGTTCTGGCCACTGCATCACAGTATTGTGTATAGTTCTGGTCACTGCTTCACAGTATTGTGTATAGTTCTGGCCATTGCATCACAGTATTGTGTATCGTTCTGGCCACTTCATCACAGTATTGTGTATCGTTCTGGCCACTTCATCACAGTATTGTGTATAGTTCTGGCCACTGCATTACAGTACTGAATATTGTTCTGTTCACTGCATTACAGTATTGTGTATAATTCTGGCCACTGCATTACAGTATTGTGTATAGTTCTGGTCACTGCATCACAGTATTGTGTATAGTTCTGGTCAGAGCATTCCAGTTCTGCTTATAGTTCTGGCCACTGCATTACAGTATTGTGTATAGTTCTGTCCACTGCATCACAGTATTGTGTATAGTTCTGGTCAGAGCATTCCAGTACTGCATATAGTTCTGGTCACTGCATCACAGTATTGTGTATAGTTCTGGTCACAGCATTACAGTATTGTGTATAGTTCTGGCCACTGCATCACAGTATTGTGTATAGTTCTGGCCACTGCATCACAGTATTGTGTATAGTTCTGGTCACTGCATCACAGTATTGTGTATAGTTCTGGCCACTGCATTACACTCCTAAATATTGTTATGTTCACTGCATTACAGTATTGTGTATAGTTCTGGTCACTGCATTATGGTATTGTGTATAGTTCTGGCCACTGCATCACAGTATTGTGTATTGTTCTGGCCACTGCATTACAGCATTGTGTATAGTTCTGGCCACTGCATTACAGTATTGTGTATAGTTCTTGTCACTGCATTACAGTATTGAGTACAGTTCTGGCCACAGCATTACAGTTTTGTGTATAGTTCTGGTCACTGCATTACAATATTGTGTATAGTCCTGGCCATTGCATTACAGTATTGTTTATAGTTCTGGTCACTGCATTACATTACTGAATATTGTTCTGGTCACTGTATTACAGTATTGTGTATAGTTCTGACCACTGCATTACAGTATTGTGTATAGTTCTGGTCACTGTATCACAGTATTGTGTATAGTTCTGGTCAGAGCATTCCAGTACTGCTTATAGTTCTGGCCACTGCATTACAGTATTGTGTATAGTTCTGGCCACTGCATCATAGTATTGTGTATAGTTCTGGTCAGAGCATTCCAGTACTGCATATAGTTTGGTCACTGCATCACAGTATTGTGTATAGTTCTGGTCAGAGCATTCCAGTACTGCATATAGTTCTGGTCACTGCATCACAGTATTGTGTATAGTTCTGGTCACTGCATCATAGTATTGTGTATAGTTCTGGTCACGGCATTACTGTACTGCATATCGATCTGGTCACTGCATTACAGTATTGTGTATAGTTCTGGCCACTGCATTACAGTATTGTGTCGATTCTGGCTGCTGCATTACAGTATTGTGTCTAATTCTGGCCACTGCATTACAGTATTGTGTCTAATTCTGGTCACTGCATTATAGTATTGTGTATAGTTCTGGTCACTGCATTACAGTACTGCATATCGATCTGGTCACTGCATTACAGCACTGCGTATAGTTCTGATCACCTGATTACTGCAGCATGTATAGTTTTGGTCACCGCATTACAATAATTCATATAGTTCTGGTTACAGGAAGGATGTGATTGCACCAGTGGATACGTGTGATTTTCAAGGATTTTGCCAGCAAATGAGAATTTTAAGTAAGAGGAAAGGTTGGATAGACTGCAGGTTATTTTTTGGAACAGAGGTGGCTGAGTGAAGATTTCATTGAGATTTGTAAAATTTTGAGGGCCTGGATAGAGGAATAGTAATAACTTATTTCCATTACCAGAGAGGTCAATAGCCAGGAGGCACAGATGTAAAGTAATTGGCGGAAGGGTTATAGGGGAGTTGAGGGGAAATTATTTCACCTAGAAGGTGGTGGGGATCTGGAAATCATTGCCAGAAAAGACAGTAGAGGCAGAAACCCTCATCACATTTAATCAATACCTGGATATGAGGATAAAGACCAAGATCGATAAAGTAAGAGTGAGAATAGATTGGTTGGTTCTTTCTCAGATGCTGCGGGCATGATGGGCCGAATGGCCTCCTTCTGTACTGCAAATTCTCTGTATTTTTGAGAAAAAATTGCTGAACTACAGTGGAAAAGCTGACAGATGTCTGAGAGAATGCGAGAATAATCCAAATGGTGATGCAAGATAAGAACACATCCAAATAATCAGCCTTAAAATACTGCCCTATTCTGATCAAGTACTCCCGAGGGCCCATTGGGAAATATTTTGTGGGGGATGGGAATGGGAGGTTGTAAAACTGGCAGTGGTTTGTTAATAATTAGATTGGGATACCATGACAGCAAAAAAAAAAATCAGCAGGGAACATATCGAAATATCATCCTGCACTGCAGCCTCGGGCCATGATGATGGAAAGCTAGAAACAGACATCAAGGGCTGGGAAGGCTGGCTAGGCGGATTAATTATTCTTGGAAAATACACCAAATGAGCAAAATCATGAAATATATAGACTTTTTACAAAAATTTGAAGATATTCACCAATGGCTGGATGTTTTGACACTAACGCCCTACTTACGGAAACAAGAAAGCAGCTTCACCTCAGCACTCGGGCGTAAAAGTATGGGGAAGGGGCGAAACATGGGGGGAAATTTTCCCCTCGTTGTTGGGGGTGGTTGGGGGGGGGGTTGGGGCAAGCGCAGAATCAGGCGGCGGCAGGCGTGCCGCTGATCGGCATCCCCGATTGGGGGGAGGACGCGCCGCCATTTTACGTGGGCGGGCCAATTAAGGCCCACATGCGTGCGAAAGAGCGCACTGATCTCCCTGAGGCTAAGTGCTGCCTCAGGGAGATCGGCTCCAAATTAAAAAACGGTAAGCGAATGATCACAGCATATCCTGACCAGTCCCATCATGTGACACTGTCACATGAGTTGGGACATGTCCATGACTTTTACTGAAACCTTTATTAAAGATTGAAAAGCTCTCATGAAACCTCATCCCGCCCGGGGATGAGGTTTGATGCTTTTTCTGAAGCCCGTCAGGGCTCCCAGCCTGCCTGCTAACCCTAAGGTTGGAAAGGCAGCCCTGTCAGTTCCATAAATTTGTTTATTAACGGCCTCAATTGGCCATTGACAGGTCAGCGGGCGCACAATTGATTCGGCTGCGCCCCCGCCAAGCTGAAAATCGAAACGAGGTGGGGTGACATCGGGAGTTCCGCCCGACGTCGTCTCGCGTCACTTTACATGTCGGCGAGTGGGCCCCGCCCCCACTCGCCAACCGGAAGATGCTCCCCATGGAGACGGCGCTTATCGTAATTTTCGACACAAGTTCGTCGGAGACTACAATTAACGGAGGATTGACCTTGCAAAAGCTGGTACCGGGAGTTGTGGGAAGCGCTTTCCCCCATGAATCTCAGACACCCAAGCATTGAACAGGGTCAGGAATCAGATATCTAGAACCCCTGGTGACCCCACTGTAATGAGGCTCTTACCGCTTTGTGCTCCCACGACTGTGGAGCATCCCACAGTGCAATTTTCTACACTCCTCCCCACCACCCCACTCCTGCCCATGAGGGAAAGATGGTGGAGGATATCTGAGGTAAAGAATAAAACAGTGACAGTGTACTGTGCTGTGACATTGTGGGCTTTGAGTCAGGCAGGTAAGTCTTTGAGCATAGATTTCCGGGTACATGAGTGGACTTTATCAGAGTTAAAAGAAAAAAGGAAAGGACTTGCATTTATACAGCATCTTTCATGACTTCAGAATAAGCACTTTATAACAAATGAAGTACTTTTGAAGTATAATCGCTGGATGTAATTTTTTTATTCTATTGCGGGATGTGGGTGTCGCTGGCTGGGCCATTATTTATTGCCCATCCCTAGTTGCCCTTGAGAAGGTGGCGGTGAGCTGCCTTCTTGAACTGCTGCAGTCCCTGTGGTGCAGGTACACCCACAGTGCTGTTAGGGAGGGATTTTGACCCAGTGACAGTAAAGGAACAGCGATATATTTCCAAGTCAGGATGGTGAGTGACTAGGAGGGGAACTTCCAGGTGGTGGTGTTCCCATCTATCATCTGTCCTTGTCCTTCCAGATGGTAGAGGCCGTGAGTTTGGAAGGTGCTTTCTAAGGAGCCTTGGTGAATCCCTGCAGTGCATCTTGTAGATTGCACACACTGATGCTACTGTGCATCAATGTTGGAGGGAGTGAATGTTTGTGGATGTGGTGCCAATCAAGTGGGCTGCTTTGTCCCGGACGGTGTCAAGCTTCTTCAGTGTTGTGGGAGCTGCACTCATCCAGGCAAGTAGGGAGTATTCCATCACACTCCTGACTTGTGCCTTGTAGTTGGTGGACAGGCTTTTGGGCGTCAGGAGGTCAGTTACTTGTCGCAGGATTCCCAGCCTCTGACCTACGCTTGTAACCACACTTGGTCAAATGCAGTCTTGATGTCAAGGGCAGTCACTCTCACTTCACCTTGGGAGTTCAGCTCTTTTATCCATGTTTGAACCAAGGCTGTAATGAGGTCAGGAGCTGAATGGCCCTGGCGGAACCCAAACTGGGCATCAGTGAGCTGGTTATTGCTGAACAGGTCGCTTGATAGCACTGTTGATGACCTCTTCCATTACTTTACTGATGATCCAGAGTAGACTGATGGGACGGCAATTGCCTGGGTTGCATTTGTCCTGCTTTTTGTGTACAGGACATACATGGGCAATTTTCCACATAGCTGAGTAGATGCCAGTGTTGTAGCTGTACTGGAACAGCTTGGCTAGGGGCACAGCAAGGTTCTGGAGCACAAGCCTTCAGTACTATTGAAATATTGTCAGGGCCCATAGCCTTTGCAGCCTTCAGTGCCTTCACCTGTTTCGTGAAATCACGTGGAGTGAATTGAATTGGCTGAAGACTGGCATCTGTGATGCCGGGGACCTCTGGAAGAGGCCAAGATGGATCATCCACTCGGCACTTCTGGCTAAAGATTATAGCAAATGCTTCAGCCTTATTTTTTGCACTTTTGTGCTGGGCTCCCCCATCACTGAGGATGAGGATATTTGTGGAGCCTCCCCCTCCAGTGAGTTTGTCCACCACCATTCACAACTGGATCTGGCAGGACTGCAGAGCTTAGATCTGATCCGTTGGTTGTGAGATCATTTAGCTCTGTCTATCACTTGCTGCTTATGCTATTTGGCTCGCAAGTAGTCCTATGTTATAGCTTCACTAGGCTGACACCTCATTTTTAGGTGTGCCTGGTGCTGTTCCTGGCATGCCCTCCTGCACTCTTCATTGAACCAGAGTTGATCCCCTGGCCTGATGGTAATGGTAGAGTGGAGGATATGCCAGGCCATGAGGTTACAGATTGTGTTCGAGTGCAATTCTGCTGTTGCTGATGGCCCACAGCACCTCATGGATGCCCAGTCTTGAGTTGCTGGATCTGTTTGAAATCTATCCCATTTAGCACGGTGGTAGTGCTGCAGAATACGATGGAGGGTATCCTCAATGTGAAGGCAGGACTTCGTCTCCACAACGACTGTGCAGTGGTCACTCCTGCCCATGGACAGATGCATCTGCGACAGGCAGGTTGGTGAGGATGTTTTTCCCTCTTGTTGGTTCCCTCACCACCTGCCGCAGACCCAGTCTAGCAGCTATGTCCTTTAGGACTTGGTCAGCTCAGTCTGTACTGGTGCTACCGAGCCACTCTTGGTGATGGACATTGGAGTGATGTCAGAAGCAGAGTAGCCAGTTTGCGCGCAGTAAGCTCCCACAAACAACAATCTGTTTTAGGTGTAGATTGAGGGATAAATATTGGTCGGGGTACTCGGGAGAGAATTCCTGTTCTCTCCTTCAGAGTGTGTCATGGAATCTTTTATACCCACCTCAGAGGGCAGATGGGCCTCACTTTAAACCTCATTGGAAAGATGGCACCTCCGACAGTGCAGCACTCCCTCAGCAGTGCTTCTCAGTTAAATTTCGAGGAGACAGGGAGCGCAATCAGGATTCTTATCTCATGGTTTTGGAGGAAGTAGCAATTTGGCAGCTCCAAGCTGAAAGGCACCATGAATGAAGGGCAGGTCCCTGATGTGAGGGAACGTGCCAGAGGCAGCATGACATGGGCTGTTTAGCAGCATCTGTTAGCTTGGTTATCAAAGAACTCCCATTTAATTGCACACAAGCTGTTACTCCGCTGTTGCTTTCTTTATAAAGACCTACTGCTCATGTGTCGGAACTTGTTTAACAATTAATTAGTCGCTAGACAAAGTGTTTTGCATCTTTCTGCCACTTTTTTTTGGTTCTGGAAGTATTTTGTGAGAACTACAATGGCAATTTATTAATCATCTGAAAGGAGTACTCAAAATGCATGTAACTCAGTAACTGTACAAGTTAAGCAAAATTAACAACAACAACTTGCATTTATATGGCACCTTTAATGTAGCAAAATGACCCACAGTGATTTACAACTTATCAAATCATATTTGGCACCAGGTCAGATAAAGTGATATTAGGACTGGTGACCCAAAAGTTTGTTTAATGATGGCATTTTCTTTTTTAAGTCTTAAACGGATATTAAGAGGTAGAGAGGTTGAGGGAGGGGGTCCCAGAGCCTGGTGCCCAGACTACTGAAGGTGAGGTCTCCACTGGTGGAGCGATTAAAATTGTAAAGATGCAAGAAGCCAGAATTAGAGGAGCACCGAGATTTTAGAATGTTGTAAAGCTGACAGAGATTACAGAGATGGGGGAGGGGCAAAACCGGGGGCAGAGTTGTAAACAAGGATGAGAATTGTAAAATCAAGTCATTACTGGACTATAAGCTAACGTGTAGATAAAAGCAAAATACTGCGGATGCTGGAAATCTAGAACAAAAACAAAAATAGCTGGGAAATCTCAGCAGGTCTAACAGCATCTGCGGAGAGGGATACAGTTAACGTTTCAAGTCCGTATGACTCTTCATCAGAAGTAAGACCTATAGAAATGAGATGAAATATAAGCTGGTGGAGCACTGGCTTCCTATCAAACTCCTCCTGTCCCACCCCCCTCCACCAGCTTATATTTCATCTCATTTCTATATTTTTTAGTTCTGATGAAGGGTCGGAGAGACTCGAAACGTCAACTGTCTCCCTCTCCACAGATGCTGTCAGACCTGCTGAGTTTTTCCAGCTATTTTTGTTTTTGTTGTATGAGCTAACATAGGTCAGTGAGCACAAGGGTGAATGAGACGCAGTGCAGGTCAGGTTCTGGGCAGAAAAGGTTTAGATGACAACTTACATAGATTGCAAGATGGGGGGGGTGGGGGGCAGTGTGGGGAGGGGGGCGCAACCAGGAGAATAATCAAGTCTAGAGGTAACAAATTAATTATGATATACAGTATATCAGGCCTGATATACTTTGTGAATAGTGCATTAACTGATTAAAACATTCCAAAGTGTGCTTGCAGAATTTGACACCGGAGAGGCAGTGGTTTAGTGGTATTGTCACTGGGCTGGTGATCCAGGGACCCAGGGTAATGCTTTGGGAACTCGGGTTTGAAACCCAGCATGGTAGATGGTGGAATTTGAATTCAATGAAAATCTGGAATTAAAAGTCTAATGATGACCAGGAAACCATTGTCATAAAAACCAATTGGTTCACTAATGCCCTTGAGGCTGTCCTTACCTGGTCTGGCCTACATGTGACTCCAGATCCACAATAATGTGGTTCACTATAAATACCCTCTGAACAAGGGTGATTAGGGATGGGCAATAAATGCTGGCCATGAATGAATAAAAACATTGAAGTACACAAGATGTTATTAAGTCAAATGACCAAAAGCTTGGTCAGAGAGGTAGGTTTTAAGAAACCTCTTAAAGGAGGGAAGAGGTTTAAGGGAATTCCAGAGCTTAGGGTCTCGGCAGCTGAAGGCATGGGCACCAATGGTAGAATGATAAAAATCGGAGATGTGCAAGAGGCCAGATTTGGAGGCACTCAGAGGTCTTGCACAGTTGTGAGGCTGGTGGATATTATAGGGTTTGGGAGGAGTGGGGCCATGGAGGCATTTGAAAACAAGGATGAGAATCTTAAAATCGGGGCATTGCTTCACTATGAGCCAACTATGAGTACAGGGTGATGGGTGAACAGGGCTTAGTGCAACAGAGGTTTGGAGGAGCCAAGCTGGAGGCTGGCCTGGAATGTGTTGGAATAGCAGAATCTAGAGGTATCAAAGGCAGGGATAAAGATTTGAACAGTAGATGTGTCAAGGCAGAGAGAAGTTGTGTGATGTTACAGCTGTGAAAGTAGGTGATCTTAGTGATGGTGCAGATGTTTGGTCAGAAGCTCTTCTGAGATCAAACATGACACGACAGTTGCAAACAGTTTGCTTTAGCCTCAGAGAGTTGACAGGGAGAGGAATGGATTCGATGCCTAGGGGACAAAGTTCACGATGGGGACCAAAGGAAATGGCTTTCATCTTCCTAAACATTTCGTTGGATGTAATTCCTTCTCATTCAGTACTGGATGTCAGACAAATAATATAACCAATTAGACATTGGGGAGGGTACATGTGGAATATGACGGTGCAGTTTTGGGTGATACTGCCCGGAGACAGCAACTGCATAAGAAATGGTAATGGGCCACGGGTAGATGCTTTGTGCCTCCAGAGGTAACAATGCATGAGCAGGAAGAGAAGCCATTCCTCTGACTACAACTTGATAGGTAAAAATGGAACCAAGTGACAGCAGATTCACTCAGCTGGACAACAGTTTAGAGGTGTTGGGGGAGGATGGTGTTATCACCTTTGTCAAAGATTGTAGACAGGCCAAGAATGATGAGAAGAGAAATTTTACCATGGTCATGTTCCTATGTCATAGTCACAGAGGATTTCATTTGTGACTGTGATTAGGGAACTTTCAGTACTGTGACTGCAGCAGAAACTTGCTGTAGAATTAATTCGACCAGATGAACATGAAATTCAGGATGAGAGTGAAATGGGCCTTTGGTGATGGGAAAGATGGGTATCCATAGCCTATGAAACACTATATCCAATTTTCTTTTCCATTGGCTCCATATTTTATATGCAATATATCAGAACCAATACCCAATGTGTGGAACATGATACAACTGCTGGAAAAGTACAGCTCACATAAAAAGTTGTGTAAGAAAACAGATTAGTGCTGCGTCCATTGAATCTTTGGCTGACATCGTTCTGACAGATGTGCAGGTTGCCTCACGGGAGGCATTTAAAGTAAAGCAAAATAAGGATTTGCAGACGCCTCCCACTAGATGTACGAATCTAAAATATGTGACTACAAGAAGGAATGTCAAATGATCAGAGTGATGGAGGCATCCATGTACAGATTCATCAAAGATTTCTTTGGGAAAATCAGGCCAAAATTTAGAAGGGGTTGAATTTATTGTGTAGGAACCAAATGAGATGGCACGGAGAGTTTTAACAACAGTTAATGAAAGCATTTCCTCCCTTAACCACACAAGACAAGTGATTCATTCAGGATGAGTGTTATAATCATGACAATAAAACATACAAGTGTTTTTGAGACTCGTAACATTTGGAACCACTATGTGAAAAAGCCATAATCAAAGCAGAGATCAGCTTTTATCACTTGTAACCTCTCTGTGCTCAGACAAGCCTTTCCAAGTGACCTAATGCATTCGAACTTGCAATTAATGGATCCAAAAACCACAGGGTTCTTGGCTGCTGAAGTAACCTAAAATCAATTATTGATAGCGACTTAGTGCAGTGTCTTGTCTTGTATTTCAAAGGCTCTGCCTACCTCAGCAGAAACCTAATGAGCTCCCAAGAAAGGGAGCTGGGAAGGTGCACAGGCAATCTCGAACTCCAGAAATGTCTGCAATGGATTAGAGCTGGTGCCTCTCCTGTGCAGCCGCTGTGATTGTATTTCACCAACAAGACATTTTCCACAGCCCTCTCATGTCAGATGATTCATAAATTTTCTTCTGCGGGCAGCGTGTAATCGGAGCCTGGAAGGCCCCGGGAAAGCGAGATAAAGACAACGGGAGGAAAGGTGTTCGATCGATTCTCCCTCATGGGGGCTGTGGAATTCCTTCAAAGGACAAAGCATCAATTAAAATGACAATACAAAACTGAATGCACAAATACGAACCTTATCTGCGGCTGTCCTGTTGCAAGGTTGCTGGTGATTGCTGTGCCACCATTGTTGTGTCTACCTGATGGTGGGGAGGGTAGGAAGCAAAATTGCGAAGTGGAATCAAAGCACTGATCGCTGGCTGGGCACCCACTCCGACTTCCAGCTGCACAGGGATTTAGGTGGCATTCTTGCCCGTTAAATGATTAATTGCAAATCAGTGTCAGGAGCTGTAAGTAAGACTCCTGACTCCATTTTTGTCACTGGTTCATAGGAATAGAAAGCCATTTAACCCCTTGGGCCTATTCTACCATTCAATTACATGATACTGATTGGTTTCTTAAGTCTACTTACGTGACTTGATTTAATGCCTAATGCCCTTGATATCTATCAATCTCAGGTTTAAAACGTTCATTCGGTGCCCACCCTCCTCAGCCTCAACCCCTTTGTGGGGGCAGGGGTGGGGGTGGGGGACAGAGTTCCACATTTCCACTCCCCCTTAAGGAGAAGCTTACTGACACCACCCCCAAACAGACTAGCTCTAATTTTAAGTCATGCCCCCACCACCAAAAAAAAAGGAAATCATTTCTCTCTATCTGCACTAAATCCTTTAATCATCTTAAAAAGCCCAATTAGATCAGCCCTTAAAGCTGTATACTCCAGGGAATGCAAGCCCAGTCTCTGCAACCTGCTTTCCTAATTTATGTCTACCCACTCTGCTGCTGCCTGCACCTGATCCCTGCCCCCCCCACCCACCCCCTCCCCCCCCCACACACCCACCCCCACCGCCCCCCCCACACACCCCCTCCCCCCCCCCACACACCCACCCCCTCCCCTCCCCCCCCACACACCCACCCCCTCCGCCCCCCCCACACACCCACCCCCTCCCCCCCACCCACCCACGCCCTCCCCCCCACCCACCCATCACCCCCCCACCCAACCCCTCCCCCCCACCCACCCACCACCCCCCCCACCTACCCACGCCCTCCCCACCACCCACCCATCACCCCCTCCTCCCCACCCACCCACCCACCCCCTCCCCCCACCCACCTCCTCCCCCCCCACCTACCCACCACCCCCCCACCCACCCCCCACCCACCCCCTCCCCCCCCCACACACCCACCCCCTCCCACCCCCCCCCCACACACCCACCCCCTCCCCCCCCACCCACCCATCATCCCCCCACCCAACCCCTCCCCTCCACCCACCCACCCACCCCCTCCCCCCACCCACCCCCTCCCCCCCCACCCACCCACCCCCTCCCCACACACCCACCCACCACCCCCCCCACCCACACACCACCCCCCCCCACCCACACACCCCTTCCCCCCACCCACCCACCACCCACCCACACACCCACCACCCCCACCCAAACCCTCCTCCCCCACCCACCCCCTCCCCTCCCCCCCACACACCCACCCCCCTCCCCCCACCCACCCACCACCCCCCCAACCCACCCACGCCCTCCCCCCACCCACCCATCATCCCCCCACCCAACCCCTCCCCTCCACCCACCCACCCCCTCCCCCCCACCCACCCACCTCCCCCACCCACCCCCTCCCCCCCACCCACCCACCCCCTCCCCACACACCCACCCACCACCCCCCCCACC
This sequence comes from Carcharodon carcharias, assembly GCF_017639515.1. Lineage (NCBI taxonomy): Eukaryota > Metazoa > Chordata > Chondrichthyes > Lamniformes > Lamnidae > Carcharodon > Carcharodon carcharias. Next base: position 9,221,708 of record NC_054492.1, on the reverse strand, counting down.
CACACACCCCTTCCCCCCCCACCCACCCACCACCCACCCACACACCCACCACCCCCACCCAAACCCTCCTCCCCCACCCACCCCCTCCCCTCCCCCCCCACACACCCACCCCCTCCCCCCCACCCACCCACCACCCCCCCACCCACCCACGCCCTCCCCCCCACCCACCCATCACCCCCTCCCCCCCCACCCACCCACCCACCCCCTCCCCCCACCCACCTCCTCCCCCCCCACCTACCCACCACCCCCCCACCCACCCCATCCCCACCCACCCACCCACCCACCACCCCCCCCACCCACCCCCTCCCCCCCCCACCCACACACCCCCTCCCCCCCCACCCACCCACCCCCTCCCCCCCCACCCACCCACCACCCCCCCCTACCCACCCCCTCCCTACACACAGGTCATGGATGGTAGAATGAGGCAGCCATCTTGAGGAATTTTGAGTTGCATTCAATGGATAAGAAGGGAGCGGTGCTGATTTTTACTGCAGTTGCTTTTTGGTCTTTGAGCTTTTTAATATTTAATATCCTTGCTGCTGTTGATGCTGCAAAACATTTTGCCTGATGCTTGTGACCTTCCAGACCTCTCTTAAAATGTTGCCGCAGGCCCATCACTGATTGACCACCCTGTCCCCTGAGCTCGGAGAAAGACATGCCTTTCTATAGCGCCTGTTACCACCTCAGAGTATCCCTGAGTGCTTTACACCCAATAAAGTACCTTGTGCTTTATTTGCTGGGATGAAACATGAACCCACAAACTCCTGACTCCTCAGCAGGGTGCTACCACTCAGCTATGGTTAGCTCAAAACGGCTGAAGGGCAACCATATTTCACACTGGCTGTTTGTTGAATTAAAGTAGATGTGGCTCAGATTGTAAAACTGCCATGTACAGACCCCACGCCAACTCCTTCAGGCAGACACACCCTTTCTATCACCCGCTCGTCTGAAATGCTCACCCTTGTTTTCAAACTCTTCCATGCCCTGACCTCCCTATTCCTCTGCAACCTCTTTCAGATTTACAACCCTCCGAGATACCAGCACTCCTCTAATTCGGGCCTCCTGAACATCCATGATTTCTGTTGGCTTCTTCAGTTGCTTGTGCCCTAAGCCTGGAGTTCCGTCCCTAGACCTTGCCAACTCTTTACCTCTCTCTTACCCTTTAGTCCACTAGCCTACTTCCTTGTCCAAGCTTTTGGTCATCTGTCCTAATATCTCCTTATGAGACTTGGTGCTGAATATTGTTTGATTACCACCACCACCCCCGCCCCCCTCCCCCACCCCCCCCAGTCCCTGAAGTGCCTTAGGATGTTTTATCATGTTATTGGTGCTATATAAATACAGGTTGTTTTTGCTGTTTACATTTGTTTATCTTCAGTTGGTTGTAAAGTGAGATTTACTGTTTTAAAACACCCCTGTGCCAGATGATCTAAAAGAACAAAATCAGAAACAGAAATACCTGGAAAAACTCAGCAGGTCTGGCAGCATCGGTGGAGGAGAGCACAGTTGACGTTTCGAGTCCTCATGACCCTTCAACAGAATTAAGTAAAATTAGGAAAAGGGTAAAATAATTCCTATTTTTACTTAGTTCTGTTGAATGGTCATGAGGACTCGAAACGTCAACTGTGCTCTTCTCCGCCGATGCTGCCAGAGCTGCTGAGTTTTTCCAGGCATTTGTTTCTGATTTTGTTTTGGGTTTCCAGCATCCACAGTTCTTGGTTTTTATTTTTATGAACTAAAAGAACAATGGGTATAATTTTGGAGCAAGATAGGGGAAGTTTAAACAGACAGCAGAGTTCTTCAGGCTGCTGATGTTTCACTGCCACCACTCATTCCGTTTTAAAGCAAACTTAAGTTGGCTCTCACCTACACTGCAACCTTAAAGCTGGAAGCAGAGTCTTGGAACCCACCAGCACCTTGTTATACAGTTTACAAGATCGACTCTAAAAATAGATATTTAAAACTGCAGTGATATGACACCAATCTGCATTTAATTACCATAAATAAAACAGACTGTATAAATTAACGGTGTACATCAATGTTATTACAAAACAGGAAACATCAAAGCTTTCACTTTAAAACCACGCCTTATGGCGTTTCTTTTTCTCTAACTCACTGGTGGCTTGGGGCAGAATAGGTCAACATTTCACAGAGTATCCACTTACACTGAGAAGCAGTTCAAACCATCAGCTCACAACATATGGTGCCACCATTTGCTTAATGCCACAACAGTCTTTAAAAAGCTACTTTGCTCCAGATGGTTCTCCTTGAGCCCCCAAGAAATGGATATTCCTGATCCCCACGAAAGTCTTAACCCTGCCGGGGAGGGGGGACAGGACACACCCAGGGATGATGAAGAAGGAGTCTGGGATTTGGCGGATCAGTATGATTCTGTGAGTGCGACCATGTCAGGCTATTGCTTAATAGCCTTTGGCACAGCTACCTAGACTTTAGACACCAGCCCCCAGATGTTAGCGAGGAGAACTCTGCAAGGTTGACTGGGCTGGGTGTACCTTTGTCATGCCTTGTCTTGATTTGAGGCCAAGGTCAAAGCCAAGTGGCCCATCCAGTTTTATTCTCATTCTGTTTTCTAGCCATTTGCCATAACTGCTCAGCCCCTTGAAAGAGCTGCTAAGAACCTAAGGCCGAATCAGACTGTTCACAACATTGGTGCCATATTTGAACTTGAGATGAGCTTCTGACCTCATATCCTCTCTATCAGCAAGACTACCTATTTCCACTCCTGTAATATTGTCCATCCCTGACCCCCCTCACCTCATCGGCTACTGAAACCTCATCATGCCTTTGTTACCTCCAGACTTGACTATTCCACCCTTCCACTGACCCTTGACTGGCCAGACATCTTTGACCCTCTGCAAAAATCCAAAATGTTGCTTCCCATATTCTAACTCACAGCAAGTCCTGTTCACCTATCATCCCTCTGCTCGCTGATCTACATTGGCTCCCAATTCAAGAACACCTCGATTTTAATATTTTTCATAAAGGCAAAATGCTATGGATGCTGGAAACCTGAAATAAAAATAGAAAGTGATGGAAAAGCTCAGCAGGTCTGGCAGCATCTGTGAAGAGAGAAACAGAGTTAATGTTTCAAGTCCAATATGACTCTTCTTCAGAACTGAAGTTCTCGCTTTTTATTTAATATTTCCAACCCCTTCCATAGTCTCACCCGTCCCATCTCCATAACCTCCACCAACCCTACAACACTCTGGGATCTCTGCACTCCTCCAATTCTTGCCTCTTGCGCTTTCCCGATTATCATCACTCCATCATTAGTGGCCGTGCCTTAATTTGTCTGGGCCCTAAGCTCTAGAACTCCCTCTCTAAACCTCTGTGCCTCTCCATCTCTCACTACTTCTTTAAGATACTCCTTAAAACCAACTCTCTGGTCAAGCTTTGAATGAATGTCCTAATATCACCTTGTGTGGCCCAGTGTCAAATTTTGTTTTTGGCATGGGACTGGGGCCATATTTAAGCCATACTGGGTTATTAAATCAGATTTCCTTCCCTAATGAGCATCAGTGAGCGAGTTGGATCTGTACGACAATCCAACAGTTTACTGGTTATTTTTACCTATGCCGCATTTTATTTGCAAGTTTTTTTTTAAACTGGATTCAAATTCTCCATCGGCCAAGTTGGAGATTTGAGCTCACCGTCTCTGAGATTATTATTGCAGGCTGCTGCATTAATAGGAAACAAAACTGCTACGCAATGATGGCCATAAGCCTATGCTTTGCTGCTGTTTGTAGCTACTGCAGGTGTGCAGGTCACATAGGGCTGCATGTGTGTGATCGATCACATCTCAGGAAGTCTCACCAGTTGGAAGAATCCTGGGCCTCGCTCCTTCTGTAGAATATTTCCCACAAGGAGTGTGATATAATTGCTCTTGTAAATAACATCTCAGTTGTGTGGTGACTCCAGCTCCACTAATGCTGCCGGTTAGGAAGTTGAGGTGAACGTGTTCAGGGTTTTAATAACTTTTGGGGTTTGGCTTTGAGGTCATTCGGAAGACTCGCAATTGCCCTAACTACCACCCTAGTGAATCTCAGTATTGCACACCTTACTCTTTATTCATGTCCAGGTAACTGCACCATGGCCACGCAACACTTTGGGAGCATGTGTTGTATCTTCCAGGTCAAAAAAGTTCACTTGATTGGAATCCCTGCTAGTGACTTCAGAAAGAAAGACTTACATTGCTATCGTTTCATTCAGGATCTCCTGGTGTCCTGACAAGCAATGAATTCCTTTTGAAGTGTAGTCACTGTTATCATGCAGCAAGCTTGCTGTGACTGTACCTCCCAATCCCAAAACCTTTCCCATGAAGCACAGGAGCACAGCAACAACACTGCACATCCACGTCTCCCCCCATCACACAAACCATCCTGACTTAGAAATCTATCTCTGTCCCTTCATAATTGTGAGGGTAAAATCCTGACATTGCTTAACTGGCATCAGTGTAGGAGATTATCACCACAAGGGCTGCAGTATGTGTAGGGGAAAGTTCACTACAACCTTCTTAGACCAGCTAGTGATGGGCAAAAGGAGCAGGCTTGCCACCAATGGTCTCATCCAAAGAATGGACTTGAAAATAATACAGTTGACAAGGTGGAACATAGGAACACAGGACTTACGAGCAGAAGTAGGCCATTTGGCCATTCTAGCCTGCTCCACCAACCAATGGCTGATCTGGTTGGGGTCTCAACTCCACTTTTCCTTCTGCCCCCGTATCCACTAACTCTTTGGTCTATCAAAAGTCTAACTTTGCCTCGAATAAATTCAATGATCCAGCCCCCACTGCTTTCTGGGGAAGAGAATTCCACCGACTAACAACACTGAGAGAAAAAATTTCTCCGCACCTCAGTCTTAAAAGGGAGACCCCTTATTCATAAACTGTGTCCCCTAGTTATAGAGTCCCCCATGTGAGGAAACATCATCCCGGTATCCACCCTGTCAAGTCCCCTCAGGATCTTATATGTTTCAATAAGATCACATCTCATTCATCTAAACACCAATTGGTATCGGCCCAATCAATTCAACATTCCTTCATAAGATAAGCAATTCATCCCAGGAATGAGTTGAATGATCCTTCTCTGAACTGCTTTTTAAAAAATTCGTTCACAGGATGTGGGCTTCGCTGACTGGGCCAGCATTTATTGCCCATCCCTAGTTGCCCTTGAGAAGGTGGTGGTGAGCTGCCTTCTTGAACCGCTGCAGTCCATGTGGTGTAGGTACACCCACAGTGCTGTTAGGAAGGGAAGTTCCAGGATTTTGACCCAGTGACAGTGAAGGAACAGCGATATATTTCCAAGTCAGGATGGGGAGTGACTTAGAGGGGAACCTCCAGGTGGCGGTGTTCCACGTGTCTGCTGCCCTTGTCCTTCTAGATGGTTGTGATTGTGGGTTTGTAAGGTGCTATCTAAGGATCCTTGGTGAATTCCTGCAGTGCATCTTGTGAATGGTACACACTGCTGCTACTGTGCATCAGTGGTGGAAGGAGTGGATATTTGTGGATGTGGTGCCAATCAAGTGGGCTGCTTTGTCCTGGATGGTTTCAAGCTTCTTCAGTGTTGTGGGAGCTGCACTTATCCAGGCAAGTGGGGACTATTCCATCACGCTCCTGACTTGTGCTTTACAGATATGCACAGACTTTGAGGAGTCACATGATTCCTAACCTCTGACCTGCTCTTGTAGCCACAGTACTTATACAGCTAGGCCAGTTCAGTTTCTGGTCAATGGTAACCCCCAGGATGTTGATAGTGGGGGATTCACTGATGGTAATGCCATTAAACATCTTGTTGGAGAAATTTTAATGCAATTATGGGCGGAATCGTGGGCAATTACAGGCAGAAACATTTTACTGCACCCACCACACCACCCACCCCCCCCACACCACCTCCCCCCCCCCACCCCCTCAGCGTCAGCGACGGCTTCTCACGTCATATCATCCCAAACCCGTCGCATTAATTATGCATTCCCGCAAAACATGCAGTTTTGTTGGTGGGTGAGCTCTCATTTGCCTGCCACGTAATCACCTCACCACTTCACACCGGGCACTATACTGAAAGTCCAGCCGCGTGCACACCTCTCAGAGCTTCCAGCCCACAACTGCTGCACGGGAGACAGGATGGCCCCGAAAGGCAAAAAGACTGCAGCGCCCCCCCCCCCCCCCCCCCCCCCCCCCCCCCCCCCCCCGATTCAGTGGCGCATCCCTCGAGCAGCTTTGAACACCGTGATGGCCCACCTTGATGTCATCTAGCCCCTCTCTGGCCACAGGACGGGCAGCTGCATCATCAATTCAGCATGTGAGGTGGTGCCAGCCACCCAGTGCTGTTACAGGGTGAATGGCCTCATCCATTCCGCCAGGGTAATTCACTCTTATCACTCACAACTCTCAAACTCACAAACCAATCACACATCCACAGGGATCTCACACCTCAAGGGACATCACCACTAACTCTCACACACACCCTCACATCTCCATCAGGCTCATATCCTCACATCTTCATCCTGTCCATGGCTACTCTCTCCACACAAACATTCCACACATTACCATGTGTCCTGCTCTCACTCTCTCCATCTGTCTTCATGCAGGAGAAGCTGGCTCACATCAGCAGGGAGAGACCCCAGACCGAGGGTGGAGTGACCCACATTAGGCCCCTCACTCACTTTGAGGAGTGTGCGATTGCGCTGACTGGTGAGGATGTGGGCCATGGCTGCTGTGACAGTGATGTCAGTGGCAAACACTCCCGTGAGGATCCTGCACCACATCATCCCTCTCTCAATGCAAATATGAGTGCTCTCTCTCCTGCTTTTGACTTGGCTGCCATGCACTAATTATCTCTACTTTGGGTCACAGGGAGCTCTGCCAAGTGACCGACACTCTCAGTCAGCCAGTCCCTCAGCTCCATCCACGTCCTCACCTCCAGCCAAGAGGACACCTCCTCCATTGAAGAGCTGGAAATAAGCAGCCTGGAAGACCCATCACAGCGCTTACCCACACCCTCCACCAGCGCAGAGACACACATTCAATGGGACCTATATCAAGAGCAGGCTCGGGTTCACAATCTGGTGGTCACCACACGGACATGTGTCTGTGGCAGGAGGAGGCAGATTCGGTGAGCTCCCCGGCACTCGGAGGACTGCTGCAGAAGAGGCATCTATGATGTCCGAGTCAGATGATGAATCTCTGGATTTGGCCTTCCAACTCATCGTGGAGAGTCAGCAGAAGGTGGGGGACATCAGACAGTGCTGTTGGAAGCCCTCAACAGAGTGGCATGTGAGTCAGAGGAGTGTGTCTGCCTGCTCTCTGGTAAAGTGGTGCCCATATATGTGTGTATGGAGGTCTCCATGGGGAGGATGGCGGGCACCATGGAGACCCTAGTCCAGCAGAATGCGGAGATGTGTGTAGACCTGCACTCCATCGCAATTACAATGTGAGAGGGAAATGGGGCATCTCAACATCCGTCCAGGTGCTCCTTCCCCTCAAAGAGTCAGGCCAGGGCTCTTGGGCACCTGAAGTGGGGAGAAGCAGCAACTGGACACCCCTGGGACCTCCACTCAGGAATCTCAGAGGCTGTCCTCTCCCTCCGAGTCCCCTTTACCTGTGATCCCCTCAGCCTCGTCCTCTGTCACCGCAGAGGGAGCAACTGGGCAACGAATGATTTTGGAGGGAGGAGTGTGTGTGTGGCAGGGCCTTTCAGAGCCTCGTGCAAGCACCCTCCCACAGTCACAGATCCTTCCCCTGTCACACTAATCTCAATATCCTGAGCATGTTCAATGCTGCCTGCTGGGGTTCACTTTCAGTTGTCCATCTGAGCTGACCTGCCTCTCCGCCCACCCACTGATCACACTCCCAGGCAGCATCTGATCTCACCCACCACAACTCTCGTTTCACTTTCGATTTGGACAGCATGGTCTGGATTCACTTTTCTGTGCGCTCCCCCATCTCTACCCCTCCCCCATTCACCCATTTCCTTTCCCGCATCACTGTTGATCCCACAGTATCCACCTCCCCTCTGTGTCCTACCAGCCACAACCCTTTTCCTTTGGGGATGTCTTGGTGAATCTGCACATTCTCTTCATTCCCGAAAATTCCATCCCCATCCACGTTCACCTCCCTGACCTCTTCCTTCCCACCCCCAGGGTCCGTGTCTGCCTCTGAGTCCCCACCAACCACAATCGCCATCCCTTCTACTGATATCATCGAACCCTCACCCTCCCACCCGACCTCCTCACTCTGCCCTCAGTCATTCTCACCAGTCCCTCATACCACAACCACTCTCAGCTCGATGCCCAGGAGGCAGTCATGGACTCATCAGAGCCCTCCCTTGCATGTTCACCTGGACATATACCCCTCTGGACCCTTTCCCCCCCTTGGAACACCTTCACCCCCAGCAACCCCTTCCCCCCCTTGGAACTTCTTCCCCCCCCACCAGATTACTGACCCCCCCCTCTGCCCCCGCCGATCCTCCCCCACCCCAGACTCCACCCCTGCTTTGCCCTTCCCTTTTCTTGACTCCTTCAGACACTCATACTTCTTCCACTACCCATAGTCCTTCCTCCCTAACTCTTTTGTCCACCCTTGCTCCTTCATCCAGCCTTACTCCCTCCCCTCTCTGCACTCCTTCCTCCCCCTGGACTCCCTCCCCTCTCCACACTCTTTCTCCCTTCCAAACTCCTTCCCTTACACCTTACACCCCCCCCCTTTACATCTACCTTCCATTACCCCCTCCTCCCCCCATATTCCCTCCACCCTTCCAACCTCCCCCTGACACCTTTATTCTCCCCCTGCCAACCTCACCCCATCCTGACACCTCTTCCTCTCCCAGTCGATCTGAGACCTTGGTCTCCACCCCCTCGACCATCGTCCGTTGTGAGCAGACCCTCAACGGTGACTTTCCAACTTCTGTGAACTGCTTCGCGATGGAGCCGTGTCCATGAGAATCCACCCAGCATGCCTTGGACGTTCCTCCAGTGTGGCATTGCTGTCGGGGTCCGGCATCTTCTGCTCCTCAGATGTCCGCGATGTGAGCTAGGTGCTGGCGGTAAGTCCTGACGTCTGCACATTGCACTTGTCAAGACATGTTCTGCGCTGGTGTGTTTACCCGCCAACATGGGCAGATGATCCAGCATGGGAGGGGGGGATGATTTCGGTGAGCTGGGCTTATAATGATATGCAGATGTGTTCCAATGAGGTTCCCGACGTCCGATGGTGGAAAACGCGGCCCACCATCGAGGGGCTGAGGGAACGATCACAAACTGGCTTCACGAAGCAGTGAAACTGATTTCTGGCCTGCTCACCATATTGGCCATTCACACTGCCGAACACACCTGACGCCAGAGGGCACAGGAAATTTTCAGATAAGAAGACCAAAACTTATCCCAGATATGGTCTCACCCATCCCAAAACTGGTACACAGTACTTCAGACGTGGTCTCACCAATACCCTGCACAACTGTAGTAAAACATCCTTATTTTTATATTCCGTTCCCCTTGCAATAAACACCAACATTCCACTTGCCTTCCTAACTATTTGTTGCACTTGCATACCAACTTTTTGTGATTCATGTACTAGGACACACAGATCCCTCTGTACCACTGAGTTCTCAATCTCTCTCCATTTAAACAGTATACTGCTTTTCTGTTCTTCCTGCTAAAGTGGACAAGTTCACATTTCCCCAGGTTATAATCCATCTGCCAAATTTTTACCCACTCACCTAACCTATCCATATCCCTTTGCAGATTCTCTACCTCCTCATAACAACTTACTTTCCGATCCATCTTGGTGTCATCAGCAAATTTAGTTACCATACATTTGGTCCCTTCATCCAAGTCATTGCTATAGGTTGTAAAATGTTGAGGGCCCAGCACTGATCCCTGTGGCATTGCACTAGTGTTACAGCCGGGATGGGAAGAGGGTGCAGCTTCTCTCACCCCACAACTCCACAGGTCGCACCATGAGTGTAAATGTTTAATTCACTCACCAAAATGGCCAACTGTTTACCTTCACTGTGGTTAGACCCAAAATAAAAGAGACTTTAACCAGACTTCATTCAACAAACTCAGAATAATTAATTTATTATGAAACAAAACGTTTTTTTAAAGGAAACAAGTTGCAAAACTGATTAACATACAGTTTGTGATCTGGAAATGTAATGATTTATCCCTTTTAAAATCCCCACACACACGCACACACAAAATAAAGGACAAGACAAATAAGGTTTCTGCAGAAGTTGGCGTAAGGGAGCACTGTATGAAAAAGAATTAAGTTCAAAAAAGGTCTTGACGCTGTGGATTTGGCATTCCTGCATGTGAAGATGGAGTGCTGGCCACAGTAATTGGCTGGACATCCTTTCCAAGAGATCTTTGGTGAAACATTGGGCAGAATGTTCTGCCTGTCGGGTGGGTGGGCCTGACCCAATCTCCAGCGGGTGGGGTGGGGGGGCGATCCCTACCGAAGAAACAGGCCCCGCCTCCATTTTAAGTGGGCGGGCCAATTAAGGGTGACGCCCAGCAGGAAGCGCTATGGGCTTCCCGTGCGGGTGGGGGGTGGGGATTCCCCAAATGCGAGGGTGCGCTCTTTCGAGCATGCGCACAAAAGAGCACATATCTCCCTGAGGCTAAGTGCAGCCTCAGGGGGATCACTGACATCTATATAAACTTTAAAAATAGAAAAATAAAAAAATCTTTAACATGTCCCCCTCATGTGACAATGTCACATGAGATGGGACATGTTGATAAATTTCACTGAAACTTTAATAAAATTTTTTAAACCCTACATGAAACCTCATCCCGCCGGTAGATGAGATTTCATATTTTTTCAGAAACCCGCTGGGGCTCCTGGCCTCCCCGCCAGCCTTAAGGCTGGACGGGCAGGTCCTTTAATTGTTTTAATTATCCTGTCAATGGCCTCAATTGGCCACTGACAGGTCGGCGGGTGGACAGCTAATTTCACTGTGCCCCCGCCTTCCTGAAGATTTAAATGGGGCGGGATGACATCGGGGGTTCCGCCCGATGTCATCCTGCATCATTTTGCATGTTGGCAAGCGGGCCCCGCCCCCTGCTCGCTGATGGCAAAATTCAGCCCACTGTCATTGTTAACCCTCGCTTGTCACCGCTTTGCAAGCTTTCAAATACAGATGAGTTATACTGAGAAGAGAATTTTATGGCTTTAGGTGAATGCCCACTCTGGACTGCAGGCAATACAGAGAGAGAGAGAGGGAGAGACAGAAATTCTCCCAGGCCAGGTGTTTACCAGCCGATCAACTGGAGCCCAGAGTCTGGCAACAGCAAGGTTTATTTTAACTCAAGTGAACAAAATAATCCATATCTTCACAGGTGTCTTGCTGGTCATTTAGCTGAAGTCATGTGATCTTTTGGAAAAAGCAGCTTGCTCTCAGTCCAAACTGAACTTGTAGCCTTTAAAAAAAAGCTCAGCAGAGTGTCCAAGGAATTGTCCTTCCAATCTTTTTTAAAGCATGGAGTCCTTGGAGATATGGATTCCTAACACTAGTTACAGTTTGCCAACCCAAAAAAGATCAGTTTATCCCTACTCCCTGCTTCTTGTTCACTCACCAATCCTTTATCCGTACTAATATGTTACCCCCTACACCATGTCCCCTTATCTTGTGCAGTAACCTTTGATGTGGCACTTTATCAAATGCCTTTTGGAAATTGAAGTACACCACACACAAAGATACCCCTTTGTCCACTTGTTACTTCCCCAAACAACTCTAATAAGTTAGTTAAACATGATTTCCTTTTGACAAAAACATGTTGACACTGCCTGATCTCATTATGATTCTCTAAGTATCCTGCTATAATGTCCTTAATAATGGATTCTAACAATTTCCCCATGACAGATGTTAGGCTGACTGTCCAATAGTTTCCTGCTTTCTGTCTCCTTCCTTTCTTGAATGAAGGTTTTATATTAACTATTTCCAGTCCATTGGGACCATTCAAAATCCAATGAATTTTTGAAAATTATAAACATTGGATCTAAATTCTCTGCACCTGATCCTGGCGACTTGTCAGCCTTTAGGCCTAATAGTTTTCCCAGCACCTTATCCCTGGTGATGGTGATTGTTCTTAGTTCCTCCTTCCTGTTCACCTTTTGACTTTCAAGTTGAAAAGTTTTCTAAGTCTTCTACAGTGAAGACAGACACAAATACCTCTTCAATGCCACCAGCATTTCCTTGTTTGTTGTTATCAATTCTCCACACTCACTCTCTAGAGGGCCAACACTTGCTTTAGTTACTCTTTTCCTCTTTAAGTACTTGTAAAAACTCTTAATATCTGTTTTTATATTACTAGCAAGCTTTCTCTCTTACACAACTTTCTCCCTCTTTTTTTTAAAGTTATTGTTTTATGATTCTTAAAATCTGACCGATCCCCTGACCTACCACTAATCTTGCCAGATTTATACAGTGTTTCTTTCAATTTGACATAAACCTTAATTTCTTTATTCAGTCATGGATGCTGTATCCTTCTCAAATAATCTTTCTTTCTCATCGGGATAAATCTTTGCTGAGAGTTATTAAATATCACCTTTAAAGTCTACCACAGCATCTCAACTGTCCTTCCTCTTAGCCTAGTTTCCTGGTTCACTCTGCTTTCATACCATTATAATGAGCTTTATTCAGGTTTAAAATATTAGTCTTAGACTCACACTCCACCCCTTCAAATTAAACATGACACTTTAGCATGTTATGATTGCTGTCACCTAAAGGCTCCTTTACCATGAAGTTAGTCTCGTTGCTCATTACCAGGCCTAGAATACCCTGCTCTCATGTTGGCTCTAGAACGTATTGCTCTAAGAAATTGTCCCGAATACCTTCAATACTCAGGGGAGGTGGTGACAATAGTGGTATTGTCAGTGGACTCATATTCCAGAGACCGAGGGTAATTCTCTGGGGACACTGGGTTTGAATTCCACCATGGCAGATGGTGAAATTTGAACGCAATAAAAATCTGGAGTTTAAAGTTTGACGATGACCAATTTTGCTGATTGTTGCAAAAACCCATTCACAAATGTCCTTTTGGAAAGGAAATCTGCCACCCTTACCTGGTCTGGCCTACATGTGACTCCAGACCCGCAGCAATGTGGTTGACTCTTAAAATGCCCTCTGAGCAAGGGCAATTAGGGATGGACAATAAATGCTAGCCTAAACAACGATGTGCACACCTCATGAATGAATAAAAAAAAAACACTCAATTAATTTCCCAGGCTACCTTGACAATCTGATTCACCTACATATAGATTGAAGTTACCCATGATTATTGAAGTACCTTCCTTATGCATCTCATTTATTTCTTCCTATACACTCTGTCTTACCGTGAAACTACTATTGGCAGCCTATAAACTGCTCCAAGTGACCTCTTATGTTTCTTATTTCTTATCTCTACCCAAACTGATTCTACATCTTGCTATTTTAAGCTAAGGTCATCTCTTACTACTAATGTAATCCTTAATTAACAGAGCTACGCCATCACCTTTTCCTAGTTTTCTACCTTTCCGAAATGTAGAATACCCTTCAATATTCAGGTCCCAGCCTTGGTCACCCTGTAACCATATCTATGTGATGGCTATCAGATCATATGTATTTATTTCTATCTGTGCTAATAATTTATCCATTTTGTTACCAATGCTGCATGCATTCAGATACAGAGCCTTTAACTCTGTCTTTTTACTATTTTTGCACTTTCTGGTCTTATCTGCTGGTGCACCCTTGAGTTTTTACTCTCTGCTCCTTCCTGCCACACTCTGGTTTTCATTACCCAAATTGCTACCCTGCTCTATTACCACTTTGTTTCTCTTTGATTTACTACATCTCCTCTCACGTGATCCCTTCCCCCAACTGTTTAGTTTAAAGCCCTCTCTGCCACCCTAGTTATATGATTTGCCAGAATACTGGTCCCAGCATGGTTTCAGTGAATCCCATCCCAATATTACAGCTCCCAATTTCCCCAGTGCCCCATAAATCAAAACCCATTTCTCCCATGGCAGTATTTGAGCCACATACTCATCTCTCTAATCTGATTTATCCTACTCCAATTTGCTCATGGCTTAGGTAATAACCTAGAAGTTATGCTTTTTAGTTTAGTCCCTAACTGCTCACTATCCTAAGCAGAACCTCTTTCATTATCCTACCTAGGCCATTGGTACCAATATGGACCATGACAACTGGATCCTCCACCTCCTGCTACAAGTTCCTCTCTAGCCCAGGCAGATGTTCTGAATCCTGGTATCAGACTAGCAACGCAGCTGTCTGGACTCATGATCTTGGCCACGGAGAACTGTGTCAATCCCCTTGTAATAAACTTGGAGTGTGTGAGGCGGGTTTCTTGTAAGAAACAGTGAACTTTATTTGGTCTCTGCAGTCACATGATCCCCATAACGGTAAGAAATGGTTTAACTTACAGTCATTACATTCCTCCCCCTTTACTTTTGTTTTACCCCTTATTTATAAAACACCTGAACCCATATTATATACAATTATATACAATTCATGCCATTATAAATTTAGTCTTTGAGGAGGTTTTTGGATTCAGGTAGAGCGACGCAACTCTACAACTGGAGGTTCTTCCATTGGATCAACTTGCACAGGAACTGCAGCTTCAGGGGCATCTCCAGACAATGGTGGTTCAAAATTATTTACCTTCAACAGAGGCATCAGGTATGTCTATTCTTTGTCGAACTGGCACTTCAAGGGTTGAAGGTTCTGCTTTGATTTCAGGTGGACTAACTGGTTCTTGGAAGGTTTGTTGACCTCTGAGATGATCCCTGTTTCCTAACAATCCTGTTTTCCATTTCTACCTGATAAGATAAAGGTCCTGTTTCAGAGACAATTGTGCCAGGAGCCCATCTTGGTCCAGTTGCATAATTTCATACAAAAATTGTCTCTCCCACAGGGAAGTCTCGACTTTTACTGTGAACATCATCATTTACCTTCTGACTCCCCTGGTTTCCCTCCACCTCACCCTCTAAATTAGGGAGCACTTGTCTCAATCTCTTACGAAGTCAGCGCTTCATCAACAATTCTGAAGATGTTAAATCAGAGGTTGCATGAGGAGTTGTGTAATAGCTGAAAAGGAATCGTGAAATTTGTGTTTCTAATATTCCCTCTGATAGTTTCTTCATGCCTGTTTTAAAGGCTTGTACTGCTCTTTCTGCTAACCTATTGGGCGAGAAATGATATGGTGATGTTCTGATGTGTTTACTCCCATTTAGGTTCACAAATCTTTGGAATTCAATGCTAGAGAAGATAGCACCATTGTCCGACACAATAATTTCAGGTAAACCATGAACAGTGAAACTGGCACAATTTTTCAATGGTTGCAGATGAAGTAGGTGATCTCACTTCAAACACATCCTCCATTTGGAACGTGCATCGATAATCATGAGAAACACGGTACCTAGAAATGGACCTATACAGTCTATATGTAGCCTAACCCAGGGTCGGCCAGGCCACTCCCACAGATGCAGTGGAGCTGAAACAAGTAACTTCTGTTGTTTCTGACACTGGAGACAGTGTTTCACCAGTTTTTCTATATCACTGTCTATACCTGGCCACCAGGTATAACTTCGTGCAAGCATCTTCATTTTCAAAATATGAGGATGTGCACAATGGAGTTCTTCTAATAATGTTTCACTTCCTTGGACAGGGATAACTGTTCTTGCTCCCCATCATAAGATACTATCTTGACAACTCAATTTGGATTGATGTACAAAGAATGGTTTTAATTCTTCAGGAACTTGTGTATTTGACCAACTTGTAACACTTGTTCATGGACTCTTGCTAAAATTGGATCCCAATTCACCATCTGCCTCACATAGACTGGTGAGGAGTCCAGGAAATTTAATGCAAGTACTGCCTCTTGAGGCACTAGTACGTGTGTAATACTATCGGGCAAAATGAGATGACACAAAGATTGGCCGTGTGGTTAACAGTGAGGTTGAGTGTCTTGGACTACAGGAAGATATAGACGGGATGGTCAAATGGGCAGATAAGTGGCAGATGGAATTTAACCCTGAAAAGTGTGAGATGATACACTTTGGAAGGAGTAATTTGACAAGAAATGTCAAATGACAAGGCATGACACTAGGAAGTTCTGAGGAGCAAAGGGACCTTGGCGTGTGTGTCCATAGATCTCTAAAGGCAGAGGGGCATGTTAGTGGGGTGGTGAAAAAGGCATATGGGACACTTGCCTTTATCAATTGAGGCGTAGATTACAAATGTAGGGAGGTCATGTTGGAGTTGTATAGAACCTTGGTGAGGCCACAGCTGGAGTACTGTGTGCAGTTCTGGTCACCACATTATAGAAAGGATGTGATTGCCCTGGAGAGGGTGCAGAGGAGATTCACCAGAATGTTGCCTGGGATGAAACATTTAAGTTATGAAGAGAGGTTGGATAGACTTGGGTTGTTTTCATTGGAGCAGAGAAGACTGAGGGGTGACCTGATCAAGGTGTACAAGATTATGAGGGGCATGGACATGGTGGATAGGGAGCAGCTGTTCCCCTTAGTTGAAGGGTCAGTCACAAGAGGACACAAGTTCAAGGTGAGGGGCAGGAGGTTTAGTGGTGATGTGAAGAAAAACTTTTTACCCAGAGGGTGGTGATGGTCTGGAATGCGCTGCCTGGGAGGGTGGTGGAGGTGGGTTACCTCACATCCTTTAAAAAGTACCTGGATGAGCACTTGGCACATCATAACATTCAAGGCTATGGGCCAAATGCTGGTAAATGGGATTAGGTAGGTAGGTCAGGTGTTACTCACATGTTGGTGCAGACTTGATGGGCTGAAGGGCCTCTCCTGCACTGTGATTCTGTGATTCTGTGATTCTGTGACTATGGGTGTCTGCATTTGTTATATTCCCACCCGCACTGTACATAAAAGTGTACTCGTATGCCGACAAAATTAAAGCCCATCTTTGACTTCTAGCAGAGACAGTTGGTGGGATTACCTTATCTTTATTAAACAATTCTAACAGTGATTTGTGATCTGACACAATGGAGAAGTGTCAACCAAATATTATGGAACTTCTTTACTCCTTTTACAATAGATAAGCCTGCTTTTTCAATTTGCTTTATCCTTTCTCGGCTGCAGATGGGGTTCTGGATTCATATCCTATCGGTCCTCCATCTTGTGTGACAACACTGCTCCCACTCCATAGGGAGATGCATCACAAATGAGTATCAATTCCTTAGACAGGTCATAGTGCACTAGCACACATTACGAGTGTCAAAGCTTCTTAACTCTTGTGAAAGCTTCCTTTTGCTGAGCCTTCCAGAACCATCTGTGATTCTTCTTCAATAATAAATGTAAAGGGGCTAACACTGTATATAGATTAGGCAAAAATCGAACATAATAGTTTACCATGCTGTTAGGAAGTAGAGATATATTAAGTAAGTTATATTGGTATTGGTGGTTGTTAGAAATGAGTTTTAGCTTTAAATTTTAAGTTTGATTTGTATTTCTGTATCTGTGTGTTAAGGGAGGTCAAATGGAATGTTAGCTTCACTTTAAAAGGCTGCTTGAATTTCTAATGAGGAGTTTACGACTGCTATAAGCTAAAGGTATACACACGAGTAGAAAAACAGTGTTGTTGCCGAGCAACAGGGGGCCAGATAGATAGGTTCCTCCCACGGACATACACACAGAAGAAGAAAGACAACAGTTTGATTTGGAAGCTATTGGAGTTCAGCTGGTTTTGGACTTGCTGCCAGGAGAGACTGGAGCAAAGGGGACAGATAGAAGTCCCAAGCTAAAGAAAAGCCCCAAAAATCCAGGAGAGTGGAAGAGAGGAAAGTCCAAAGGAGACCTAGCTTTGTAGCTAAAGGAAGAACAGGAACCTGGGAAAAGGTCCTGTTAAGTGAAGTTAAGAGTGAGGAGCAGAGGGAAAAGCTCCAAGCTTCAGATTTAAAGCGACAAAAGCTGCAGAAATAGAATAGCTTGCAAGAGGCAAGAAGGTTCAAAGAGATGACTGAAGGTCTGTAAGTCTTTGTTATGGGCATGTGAAGCAGTGATCTACTGTTGACGGCTGAGACAGAGAGGCAGAGTGTGTGGAAAACAGTTTGAATGCGTGTAGTGACCCAGGGAAGAGGAAAATCAGAAGGAGAGTTCAAAACCCTGGAGGCAAGCCTTTGTGGAAGGTGTCTGAGGGAAAGTGTTGGCTTGAGAGAAGATTCCAAGGCGAGGTCTTGGAGAATGGAGATTGGAAACCATCGGGTGAAGGACGGAATTCAGTGAGACTGGTTGGCTCATGGTGTGACAAGTGTCTGGGGGAATTTGAGAAGAGATCTATAGCATCTGGTTGAGGTGTCACCTGTCACTTGTTGTCAGAGTGTGGTGTGTCTCACCACAGGGTGCCATAGGTTTCCATGGACTGGGTACTTACTGTATACATAAAGGTATAAGATAGCTTTTGTAACTTGTGTTATCCTTACAAATCTGTATATACCTGTAAAGGTGTAGGTGTGGGTGAATGAGCATTGTAATATAGTTCATCTTTCCTTGTTGAATAAATGTTTTATTCTTTTGTAAAAAGTTCATCAGCTGACTCCTGTGATTCTGTTCAGTAGCTAATCTCCACATATTTAAACAAATAAATAAAAATTAGGATCCATCAAGCTGGGTTCTACTCTGGGATCAGACTTGTCCAGGGTTAATCTCAGCTGGGGCTCATAACAATGCTAAAAAATGACTTGACAATAGTAGGAGAGGATGCTTCCTTGATGGCCCTGACTTTCTCCTCTAATGGCTGCAACTCGATGACCAGCTACGCAACCTCCTTTGCTTGGAGATGCACTTTGCTTTTTTTAGACCAATGCCAGCCTCTAAAAATCTCTTCAGAACCTCTTCCAGGTTTGTCACATGCTCTGCTTCTGTGGATCCTGTGATTAAGACGTCGTCCAGGTACACTATAACTTGGGGGAGTCCTTCTAGTAATCTTCCCATAGTTCTCTAGAAAATTGCACGTGCAGAGAATACACTGAAGGGTAGGCGTTTATACTGGTACAGGCCCTTGTGCGTGTTTATGGCGACATAACTTCTTAATGTGCTGTCCAGCTCGAGCCGCTGATACGCATGACTGTTTTCCAACATAGTATAGGATCTTCCTCCTGTGAGTTTAGTATACAGGTCTTCAATCTTTGGGATCGGGTATTTGTCCAATTTGGCAGCCTTGTTTCCTGGGACTGGGCCCTGTTTCTGTGAATCAGCACATGTGAAACACTAACAATGTGAAAATTTAAGACTGAGATAAAGAGCAATTTCTGCAATCAGAGCATGGTGAATCTTTGGAATTCTCTGCCCTAGGCAGCTGTGGAGGCTCAGCCATTGAGCATGTTCAAGGCTGAGATCGTTAGATTTCTACATATTAAAAACATTAAGGGATACGGGGATCGTGCAGGGAAATGGTGTTGAAGTAGAAGATCAGTCATGATGTCATTGAATGGCAGAGCAGGCTCGAAGGGCTGAATGGCCTACCCCTCCTCTTATTTCTTATGTTCTTACATTGGTCCCATGCGGTTAAGAAATATGTTGAGAAAGGACAAAACTGTAAATGCGGTCTCCACTTCACTGGTAGATGAGGCCCAAGGCCCAATATCAGGTGGGCCTCAGGCTTCTGACTCCCAGTTAATGAATCGCCTGAATACAGGCTGAATGATTTTCTATCCCTAAGTGTATTTATAGTCTTTAATGTTTAAAGGTAACTTGTCTGAGCTCATCCCCCATCTCTGTTATGAGATGCTTTATCACATTAAAGGTGCCATTATAAGGATTTGTTTTTTTTTATTATCACTTACCTATTGCTCTGTGTCCCAAAGCTCAGAACAAGGGCCTGGATTTATATGGGGGATGTGGGGTGGTACAGGGTAGGAGAGGTCTCCCTACTGGGAAACCTTGAAGTACAGGTTTCCCAAAGGTGCAGCCAGAAGTGAGGCCTGCACCTGATTCAAATTTTTGGACTCAGTTTCCTAGCTGATGGCAGCAAAGTGAGAAGCCTTTGGCACCAGGCTGCAGTTGGGAAAGGGATGGGGGAGTGGAGTGATTGGTGGGCGGATAGATCGAAGAATGGGGCCAGAGAGATCAGCAGAGGTGGAGGGATAGGTGGATAGACCAGCCAGGACCAGAATGATGGATTGAGGGCTGGAGGGATTAGGAGTGGGGTGGGGGCTGGAGTGTTGGGAAGGTCTGCAGGATTGATAAGAGGAGGCTAGAGAGGTGGTGAGCTCTGATCACAGGGAGTGGGAAATAAGATGAGCTTGTGTTAGGGACATGCGCTCCTGCTTCTTCTGGCCCACAAGCAGTACCAGAAAGGAACTTGCTTGTTGGATCCTGCTGTCCTCTGTCCCACTGCTGCTGTGAGATTTACTGATTCCTGAGAAACCAGGCCCTGAAATGCTACAATTAAATCACAGCTAAAATTTGAAACCTTGTTAAAATATTTAAATTTGGGACCCGCCCCACAACATTTCTCGATGACAACTTGAAGCGGGTACGCTCACAGTGGGTTGGGGGGATCATGTTTCCCATTTTGAATTTTTAACCCACCCTCCCCCTGCCAAGAGTCCCTCTCCCCTGGGGTGTGGGCCGGAAAGGGTGGGGGTGGGGGGGAATTAAAATTCTCCCTGAAGAGTGAGGCCTTTGTCAGGAAGCTTGTGATACAGGGAAACAAACTAAACAAATAAACGATGAAGCAGCAAAGAACTGGCTGTGTCAATTCGAAGACGCCTCAAGCCACGGTGCCAACTAATTGGCATGAGGGGAAGCAGGTGGTCCCATGGATTATGACAACAGATGCTTGCAGTAAACATGCCCCTGAACTATGGAGCGATGATCCCTTCCAGGCACTGCTCGAAGGTCAATCCTCCTGCTGTCCTGTAATAAGAATAAAGGGATGTCAAGCACCCTGCCTAGCTGAAAGGTAATAAGACCAGTGCAGCTGCTTTGGCCAGATTGCGAGGTTACACCCACTGCTAACCCCAACAGGCTGCTAGCTAAAGGGGGAAAAAAAAAATCAGGAAATATTAACTCACCAGTCTCCTTGGAGAAATAAATCTGTCAGCTCATAAATCCATGGTGAATCCCATTTTTATCTGGCAGGCTTACTCTTGCAGTGTGACACAGTGTTGGTTCAGTTTATAGCTCTCCCCTTCATTGCCAGAAGGAAACCTTCAGTAGCCACTGGACGATAAATAAGCTGACCTTTACCCAAAAAGATGACTCAGGAGTCACAGCGAGCCTTGAAAACTATGACTGGTGCCTGTTTAAAACCTTTAATGTGGCACCAACATGCAAACAGTGCAATGTTAGAGTTTAAAATAGATATTGTAAATTGTTTTATCTTTCTGAACTTGTAAAGTTTATTTTTGTTTGTGCAAAACCCATAGATTCTTGTGGCTTTCTTCACTTAGAAAGCGTCTTGGATCTCAAACTTTGTCCATTTTAAACAAAACATTATTGGTCACTAACCGGATCTCACCAACAACCTGGGCTCTACCCAAGGATCATAACAAGGGTATCTTGTGGCAATTAGCCAACTTCGTGCCATTTCATGTATGCAAATGCAGAATTATTCACTGAGACATTGTTAGAGCAAAGCTTGACAAGGAACAATGCAACTTGGACAGCAACTTCCTGACTTCACATTTAACTGCACATGTGCAGACACCAGAAGTTGTGGTCGAACTTACTCCTTAATGGTTGTGGTCATCACTGACAAGGCTGGCGTTAATTGCCCTTCCCTAGCTGCCCTCAGAAGGTGATGGTGGTGAGACTCATTCTTGAAGCACTGGAGTCCACAGTGCTGTTAGGAAGGGAGTCGCAGGACCTTGACCCAGCATTGATGGAGGAATGTTATTGTATGTCCAAGTCGGGCTGGTGTCTGACCTAGAGGGGATCTTGGAGGGGATTGTGCTCCTGTGAATTTGTTGCTCTTGTCCTTACTAGGTGCCAGAGGCCACATGTTTCGGAGGTGCTGTTGAAGAAGCAAGTTACTGTGGTGCATCTTGTATATGGCAAACAAAGCAGGGACTGGGCGGAATCATCCCAGATTTGCACTAAGTGCAGTAGCGGGCAGGTAAAATGACTTAAGCATTCCCAGGAAAAATGCCATTTCCATGGTGGGTGGGCTCTCATTCACCCGCCTGCCATCACCTCGTTGCTTCATCATGCCGGGCACCATATTAAAAATCCAGCCGCATATACACATCTCAGTTCTTCCAGATCACGACTACTGCAAGGAAGGTATCCAAGAAAGGTAAGAATACTGCAGTCTCCAGGTTTAGCAACGCTTTGATAGAACACCTTTTAGATGCCGTGGAGGCTCGCTGCGATTTCCTCTTCCCCCGCTCTGGTTGTAGGATGGGCAGTGGCGTGACCAACCAGGCTTGGGAGGCAGTAGCAGCAGTGGTCAGCGCCAATGCCCTTCAGAAGAAGACAGTCACCCAGTGCCGCAAGAGGATGAATGGTGTCTTCCATTCCACCAGGGTAAGTCACTCTTCTCATCACTCTCAACTCACACACTCACAAGCCCATCACACATCCACAGGGCCCTCACTCACGGCCAATTCAAGAGACATCACCATTCACTCTCTCACACTCACCGTCATTGTCCTCATCCCATCCTTGAGACCATTCATCATCCACACATCCCAGGCATACTTACCATCTGGCCTGGCAGGCATCCTGCTTACACTCTTTCTATCCCTATCCATGCAGGACAAGCTGGCACACAACTGGGAGAGGTCACAGACCGATGGAGGAATGTCTGAAATCAAGGTCCTCATAGACTTTGAAAACAGAGCCATCCAGCTGTCCGTGAGGATCTGGACTGTTCCTGTGCTGACGGTGAGGTTGGTGCTGCTCTACCAAGTGAGGATCCAGCAGTGCAACATCCATCAGATAACCATGCTGTGTGTGATGTGTCCTGTTTCACAGGCCACTGCCATGCTCTCCTTGCTTTCGCATGAACATCTGCCAAACAGCTGACGAGGTCTATGACCCAGGGCCTCCAATCAAGCCCTGAAGAAACCTCTGAAGAGGAATCTGGAGGCAGCCTCCCTGAAGTCCCGTCACAGTGCTCACCCACACCCTCCACCAGCGCAGAGATACACACCTCGGTGGGATCTAGCTTTAGAGTAGCCCCGGGATCACAATCTGGTGAGCACATCGCAGTGTCTGATCCACAGCAGGCGGAGGCAGGGACTTCCCATGTTTCTGGCTCTCGGAGGAGCTGCTGGAGGCCAAGACTTTGCTGAGCTTGAGTCAGATGATGAGCCTCTGGATTCGGTCATGTCACAGTTGCTGGAGCTGCAAAGGCAAACTTGGGAACATCAGGAAGGGATGTCCACTGCACTCCTCAGATTGCAGGGCACGATGGAGGAGAACATCCACCTTTACTCTGAGGTGATAGCGCCGGCATCTCAACGCACTGAGGTCAACACCGGTAGGGTGGCAGACACCATGGAGATTTTGATGCCGGACTTCGCTCCTGCACTGCTGCGTGGGCTCAACTCCATCGCTGACGCCATAGTTGGCCTCCAACAGTGTGTACGTGAGAGGGGTGCAGGGCAGCTCGATCTCACTGCAGGTACCCTTTCTCCTCAAGGAATCAGCCTGAGGCCCTCGGGCACCCAAAAGGAGGAGGATTAGCAGGTGCACCCCCCGGGCCATCCATTCTGGCTACTCCAGGAGTGTCCATCCTATCTGAATCCACTTTCCCTGTGACCTCAGCAGCCCCAGCTCCACAGGCCGAGGAGGGTACCACAGCAATGCAGCAGGACCTTGA
The DNA here is from genome assembly GCF_017639515.1 of Carcharodon carcharias. NCBI lineage: Eukaryota > Metazoa > Chordata > Chondrichthyes > Lamniformes > Lamnidae > Carcharodon > Carcharodon carcharias. The sequence goes on along the minus strand of NC_054492.1, from coordinate 9,197,898 downwards.
AAGCAGGCCGGGGCCCTCCAAGTCTCGGCCCTCCAGAGGATGCTCGCCAAGGTCATCACAGCCTGGGATCACTTGTACGTACTGTTCACTATTGTCAATAAACTCCCAATGATACTTCCCTTCCTATGGCTCCTTGTTCTGATGAGCAGTGTCCTTGTCTTTCAGATGTGAAACCTTTCTGCACAAGATAAAGGCAGGTGTCTCAGTCCAGGGCCTCTTCCCTGTGTCTGTGCAGCCTTCAGACCAAAGTGATGGTCCAGCCTCACACTCCCTGGACACATTACTGATACCTGCACCTTGATGGTGCTGCTCATTGCTGCCAGAATGTTGTGGGCAGGTGTCACAGAGTTCCATCATTCTCTCTGTGTGGCTTTCAGCACCTTTAAGGTGGGACTGGCCCCCATCTCGTCAGCATCTGTGACCAGTGACGCTGTGATGCTGAAGGGAACAGGTACTGAAGGCTGACAAAGGACAGATGCTTCTAAAGCTTCATAGCTGCATCTCTTTATGACCCTGATCACAGAGCACAAGCGAACTGCCCTCAGCCAGACAAGAATCAGACATTCTCAGAAGCTGTGTGAAGATCTATGGAGTGTCCTCACTGCATGTTGTCATCATCCTCCTGCAATCGAGTTACTATTAGGGCCTCCACTGTGTCTCCATGACAGGAGCATTCTCAGAGAGGGTATGTGCACTGTCATAAGCCAGATTGGAGTCAAACGTTCATAGATGCAATGTGAGGATCTATGGGGTCACCTCACTGCATGTCGTCGTCATCCTCCACAAATCTAGCAGCTTTGAGGGTCTCCTGAGCACACCTGCCTCATCTGGCCAGTGCATGAGCCTCATTCCCATCATTATCACCTTCAAGGACCTCCTCACACTCATCCCCATTGACATCCTCCCCATCAGAGGAGATGTCCAGCTCCTCCATCACTTCCTCAGCCAGCTCCTCTCCCCATTGCAGTGCCAGGTTATAAAGGGGGCAGCAGGCAACAACAGATGTGTGGCACCCTCTGCAGACTGTATTGCAGGGCTCCACCTGACTGGTCCAGGCACCAGAACCTCATCTTCAGCATCCCGATGGTCTGTTCCACCAAGTTGCAAGTTGCAGCATGAGCCTCATTACACCGTCACTCTGCTGCAGTCTGAGGCCGCTGCACGGGTGTCATCAGCCACGGTCTCTGTGGGTGGCCTTTGTCCCCAGGGAGCCAACCCTGCAGCCTCTGTGTACCCTGGAAGACTCCAGGGATCTGTGACCAACTGAGGATGTAGGTGTCGAGCACACTCCCTGGAAACTGTGCGCACACCTGCAGGATGCATTTCTGGTGGTGGCACAACAGCTGCACATTCAGTGAGTGGAACCTCTTGCCATTGATGTAGTTCACCGTGTGTTCCGACAGAGATCTGAGCGCCACATGAGTGCAGCAATTGCACCCTGCAACTGTGGGAAACCCGAGATCTGGGCGAATCCAATTGATCTGGCATCCTGGCTGTCCTGGTCACAGATGAAATGCACAAAGTTGTGTGCCCTCGAGAAGATGGCATCTGTGACCTCATGGATGCATTTGTGGGTGGAGGCTTGTGAGATCCAACAGAGGTCACATGTTGAGTCCTGAAAAGAGCCACTGGCATAGAAATTAAGCACCGTGGTCACTTTCACAGCCACTGGCAGTGGATGCCCTCCATGTTCCCAGTCCTGCAGTAACTGGCAGATTTGACCAAGCAGTTCCCTGGACATGCGCAGTCTTTAGCGACACTGGTTCTTGGTCACCTGCAGGAATGAAAGACAGTATCTACAGACCCTGGGTGTTGCTAAGCGCTGACCAGCCACAGCTCACTGTCGCTCCCGGGCAGTGAGTACAGGAGCCCCAGCTGGCCCTTCTTCTTGAGGTTGCTGCTCCTGCCTTTGTGCAGCCGGGAGCCTCTGCTGCTCTCTCCTCTCTCGTCTTTACACTCTGTAAGCCATGAGGCATGCAGCTAGGTCACCAGGCCACATGATCCTAATATACTCCTCCTGCAGGATGAAAGAGAGAGACACATGGGTTAGCATGGATGTGCTAGGACCCTATCCTGGTTAAGTGCGAACTTCCCAGAGAGTGCTGGTCACCACTTGGATGGCCAGAGATTAGTGCGCTGTATAGCTACCCGAAACCCCACCCACCTCCACCCCACTCCACCTGACCGATTGGCAGCAGCTTTGCCCACTGGACAGCATGCTGTGCTCTCAGCTCAGGCACAGGCATTCTCCTAACTCTCACTGCAAGGCTGCACTGTTAGCTTGAACCATGGGGGAGACTGGTCCAAACCTGAATGATGACATTGCCAAGGGGCTGTGACCACCTCCAGCAGTGACTGCTCCATGGCCAGCTTTAGCAAGGAGATTGTACAACGTGTGCAATCATCCAACAAAAACCAAAAGAGCTGGAAAAACTCAGCAGGTCTAGCAGCACCAGTGGAGAGAGAAACAGTGTTGATGTTTCGAGTCCGTACGGCAAGTAACATTCGCGCCTGCAAGTGTGAGGCAACGACCATCTCCCACAAGAGAGAATCTAACCATCGGCCCTTGACATTCAATGGCATTACCATCGCTGAGTCCCCCACTATCAACATCCTGGGGGGTTACCACTGACTAGAAACTGAACTTGACTATAAATACTGTGGCTATAAGAGTAGGCCAGAGGTTAGGAATCCTGCGGTGTGTAACTCACCTCTTGACTCCCCAAAGTCTGTCCAACATCTACAAGGCACAAGTTAGGAGTGTAATGGAATATTCTCCACTTGCCTGGATGAGTGCAGCTCCAACAACACTCAAGAAGCTTGACACCGTCCAGGACAAAGCAGCCTGCTTGATTGGCACCCCATCCACAAACATTCACTCCCTCCACCACTAGCGTACAGTAGCAGCAGTGTGTACCATCTACAAGATGCATTGCAGCAACTCACCAAGGCTCCTTAGACAGCATCTTCCAAACCCACGACCACTACCATCTGGAAGGACAAGGGCACAGATACATGGAAACACCGCCACCTGGAAGTTCCCCTCTAAGCCACTCACCATCCTGACTGGGAAATATATCACCGTTCCTTCACTGTCGCTGGGTAAAAATCCTGGAACTCCCTCCCTAACAGCACTGTGGGTGTACCTACACCACATGGACTGCAGCAGCTCAAGAAGGCAGCTCACCACCACCTTCTCAAGGGCAGTTAGGAGTGGGCAATAAATGCTGGCCTGGCCACATCCCATGAATGAATAAAAAAAAGTTGCTGGTTCAGATGAGTTTATGGCCAATGATGACCTCCAGGACATTGATGAAGGAGTTTTGGCATTATTCATGCCAAGAGTTTAACTCCCTGGACATGAGGTGCTGCAGTTACTGCTCCACTCTGCCAAAGGTGCTTACAGCTGACAGAGCACACATCTGTCAAAACAAATCATTTAATCAGGTTCTCAGCCTCTGTACAACCACTTTTGGAAGCAATGTAATGTCAAGGGGATTGTATTCCCAGTATGTTTCCAAGCCCTTTCTGCAGCCACTCCTCACCTGCCCTCCTCCCTCGATCAGAGCATCTCAGAACTGGAAAGGGTACTACAGTCATGCAAGCAGGCCAGGGCCTATTTACCTGGAACTCAGGGATTTGGGAGATCCACACAGAGCCAATGCCAACGGGTCTGCCTAAGCAGGAGGTCACTGAATGGCCAGAAGAACCCAAGTAATTTCCAGTTTCATTCCCTTGCCATTTACCTTATCCCAGGGACTGTCCCTTATCCCAGCGTGTTCCAGCTCCTCCTCCTATTCCCATCTCCCTGACCCTGATACCATTCGTGTACAGTGAATAATACCAGCCAGGCCTTGCTTTCTTCAAGACTTCCCCCTGCTTCAGTTGCCCTGCATATTGAGGCCATGTCCTAGAACAGAAGGAGGCCATTCGGTGCATCGTACCTGTGCCAGCTCTTTGAAAGAGCTATCTGATTGGTCCCACTTCCTCAAAATGTTTCCAGTTTAAAGTATATGTCCAACTGGCATACAAGCAACCAATTAACCCTCACAGTGCCACGGAGAGATTTACTTACCAGATGCTATATGACAGAACCCCTTCATGCTTGGTTGACTGTTGAGACATTGCAAGTTGTCTTATCATGTTAAGGATATGACTGAGTTAATCTGAACCCTTAAAATTTTTGATCAGTCAAAAACCAAACCTTTGAATCAAATCTAAGTTTGATGCAAACTCCAACATTAATGCAGGAGGGGAAGGGAGGGATTGTCAGTGGGAGTGGAGAGGGCAAAGGGGAAGTCAAGAGGAACAAAAATCACAGCAAAGACGAACGTCTAACATGATCCTAAAAAGTAGCTGAGGATTTGGAAAGATAGATACAATTAGAGAGGAAGGATATAAGTGAAAATATGAATGAGAATATGAATGAGCGGAGCAAAACAAAAAGGCACTGGAAGACAAACAGAATTAAGAGAGACCCTTCTAATTGTGCCTTTAAAATTGAATTACAGGGTACAGATCCTTTGTTGCTACAGCAGGTTTCTGAAGAATGGTGGCAGACTTGTGCCAGTCAGGAAGCAAACACATTGACTTCTGTGCCCAGATTCCTATGACAGAAGGCTCAGTGTTGACAGAGCTAATTTGTAAATGTTTTCCCTGCACCTGCCGAAAATCTACTTGAACTCTAACCCCCACTGAAACGTTCAATAAGAGTACGTCACGATCAGTATAGTTGCATTCTGTCACTTTGATGAAAAGAAAATTGAGTGCAAAACACCAATTTATGAAAGGGGATAGTGTGCAACTCTTTTAACAAAAGGGAAATTTATATTTCTTATGAAGCAATTGGTTATAGCAGAACAGCCTTTTGAGTGGTTGATGCCTTCCCTCAGTAGACAGAAACAGGAATTGGCACCCTCACTCCACTGTGTTCCAGTGCAGGGATCTCTTCCCTCTTTCTCGTTGTTTTATTCCTTTTTGTTGCTCTTCATAATCCTCACCTGGGCCTCTAGACCCCGGGAATCAACAGGAACTATAGGGTTCCCACGCTCTCAGGCAATTTAAATCTGGAGCTTGTAATGTGACTCATTTATCCTTCCTAGAAGAGACATCCATTTATATACAGGGGTCTGTTCTCTGTAAACAAAAATAATATGTTCAAGCCTTGCACCTTTTTTGAATTACCCTGGAGCTGGGGAAGCCTATAGTTCTGCTTTGCTTTCTCCATGGAAACCCCTCAGCCAATCTGAGCCAATTTACCAACCAGTCAACACCCTTTTCTCCTGTAGTTTAAATTGTTGCGATCATTTGAAATTTGGCATTCTTGCATTTGTCCTGAGGAACGCAAAGCTTCAGCAACATCTCTCTCTTTACAGCAATCTGCACCTCTCTACTGCTCTCTTCTCCTTTAAGATGCCCTTTAAAGCCCACCTCTTTGTTCATCAGTCCTGATGGCTCCTCCATTGTCACGTTTTGTTTGAAAATGCTCCTGTGAATGATCATGGGATGTTTTACTTCAGTAAAACCCCTGTATAAATGGAAGTTGTTGTTATTTTAAGCTCATGAATAATTCTGGCCTGTCATCTGCTCTTCTATTTTAAACTTCCATTTTTGGTGCTTTGAACTTACATTGATTTCAGTCGGTAGTGATGCATATTCAAAGCGAATTGAAGTGTAAAGCCAGAGTCTATTTTCTAATAAGAACAATTAAAAATTAATTACCAGGCACAGGAGGGAAACAGCTTTCTAAATGAGCTTCGTTTGCTCAGGACTGACAACTTAATCAGTCATTCAGGATTTTGTTGTGTTGACACCCAGTCAGTCAAACTAATGTGAATGAGATTGTTCAATCATCATACAAGCATTTTGAAATGAAATGGTTGCATTTAGCTAACTTAAATTACAGGAACCCAGCAGAAATATATGGATAAAACGGTGTGAGAACTGTGACATTAAGGGGCATGCTTTCTCGAGTGCATTACTGGAATTGAGCTTTGTCTCGTTGGATGGAGAATGGGCAGCGTGAATAAGATTTCTGGGTACATTTCTTCAGGTGACTGAGCCTTGATAAAGTGCTTCTCCCAAAGAACAGAAAAGGGTATTTTAAATTCTAAACAAAAACAGAAACAGAAATACCTGGAAAAACTCAGCAGGTCTGGCAGCATTGGCGGAGATGAGCACAGTTAACATTTCGAGTCTGAATGACCCTTCAACTGAACTAAGTAAAAATAGGGAAGGGGTGAAATATAAGCTGGTTTGTGGGGGGCGGAGGGGGAGGTTTGTTGGGACAAGCAGCCAGTAATAGGTGGAGATAACCAAAAGCTGTCACAAGATCTATCTGTACCTTGTCTGTCCTGTCTTCTACTCTTAATTAGCACATTCCTTTAGATAATATCGCCACCTTCAACACCTCTTTGTTCTTTTGTCTGTGACAGCTTTTGGTTATCTCCACCTATTACTGGCTGCTTGTCCCAACAACACCCACCCCCCCCCCCCCCCCCCCACCCCCCACTTAAACCAGCTTATATTTCACCCCTTTCCTATTTTTACTTATTTCTGTTGAAGGGTCATGAGGACTCGAAACGTCACCTGTGTTCCTCTCCGCAGATGCTGCCAGACCTGCTGAGTTTTTCCAGGTATTTATGTTTCTGTTTTTGTTTTGGATTTCCAACATCCGCAGTTTTTTGATTTTGAATTCTAAACTTTGGGACTAACACTGATATTAGGAATCAAATACAGGAGACACTGAAATTGTGCTGAAAAGAGCAAAAAATTACAGGAGTCGACACTTGGCGTGAACTCAGTCCATCGCTCTTGATTCTAATTCCCTCAATTATATTTAGATTCCTCACTTTGGACTAGTTAATCTCCCATAGGCCAGAATTTTATGGCCCTCCGAGAGGTGGGCTGTGGGGCAGGGCTATAAAATTCAGTGCCATGTCAGCAGCTCCATTTTCCTGCCTACTCACCCTACCCCACTGCAACTTTACCAGTGATAGAGGAGGCATCGATTGTGGGTCAATTGAGGGCTTTCAGTGACCAATTAATTGTCACATGAGTGCCTCTTCCTGCCGCCACTGGGATGCTTTGGTGCCAGGCTGAAGAAGATGGTGCCTCCTTGATGGGCACCTCATGACTATCAGAACCACCAACCGCACCACCCCTCCAGCCCTCTAGGTGTGAATCCACATTGCACTTCCCACCCCTTGCCTTTTCCAACCATGCTCCTTACCTCATTGAGGCTTGCCAGCCCACTCCATGAGACCCTACACTCACCCTACATCTTGGCTCCATGCTGAATGCCTTCCACTTTGCCTTGACCCCATTGGCACTGCTGAGGTATGAGAGCTGCCAATTGGTTGCCAGCTCTCTGAGGCGAGACTCCCTCTTGGTGGGTGGTGTACATCCCATCTCTTCACAATTAATGGCTGCGGGGTAAGGCAGCCAAATGGAGGTGGGTTCATCCCTGACTTTTACATGAAGGGGAAGAAAACTCAACCTATAGCATTTCACACTTGGTGGGCAGTAGATTGTGACTTTGCGTGATATTGTATATTAGCTAATAACAAATCAGAAGCCCTTTTTACATCAACTGATTTTTATTTTCCTTGAGCTCAATGGGTTGCTGCTTCACCATCTTCCATTTTTCATGATCACACAACATCACAATCTACACCAAGGATTCAAGGCCACGTTTAATCTTCAGGTGAAGGAGAATTAATGGGTGGAGGGTAGTTTGGTTAGTGTATATACAGAGTTAGTCAGTTGGTATTTTAAGGTTATATGTTGTTCATATGTCCAGTTTAGATTCCAATATCTATTTATTATGATAACTGTTTGCAAATCTGGTCATGTTATAACTTCACTGTCGTGGGAACAGTGGTGTTGCAGCTCCCCCACTGGCAGGAGGTATAATTACAGTATGACAAGGTGACATGAGCACATGCTGATAGGTTTTATTGTTATAGATTGCAAAGAGCTGGTACAGGGTTGACATTGACTCTCACTATGTCCCATTATTATAAAGTTCTAAACAGCTGACAGACACCCAATTGAAAATGTATTAAATAAAAGGCTGCATTTCTGTAGTAAGTTTCTTCATACCCCACTCTCACTTTTTGAGAGCAAGCTAATGAGGCTGAGGCACAGGGAGATAACATTCTAACTCTGCATTCCTGTTGGGAACCACAGTCTCCAGGAGCATGGATCAAAAACTCCTCTGCAAGATTTTGCAGCTCATTAAAATGGAGTGCAGCACTCAGCAGAATTTCCAATATGCACCCTTGGGTAGGAAAGCACAGAGTCAGAAAAATATCTTTCAGATCAAAATCTAGAAACAGATGGAGGTCATTTAGGCCAACCTCGCTAAGCAACAACCAGCATATATTTACATAGCGCCTTTTACACATTGCCCAAGACGCTTAAAAAATAGAGGGCTTTGGCTTCTCAAAATTGACCACCCAAAAGAAACCACAGACCTCCCATCACCCTTGTTCTCCAGAATTTATAATTACAATGCCCTATAGTAGCATAGCAACAGGATTCAGCTCCCCCAAATCTCTCCATTCAATTAGCTCCATCTACCTGCCGGGGTTCTGTAGCTCTTAGAGTGGAACCTTCCCCTGCCCCCATTGGCGGGTTTAATGGCAGGCGGGGGAGGGGAGGGGTGGACACAGGGGGGAAATCATGGTGGTGAGTGGCTTGGAGGGGAACTTCCAGGTTGTGGTGGTCCCATGTGTATGCTGCCCTTGTCCTTCTAGATGGTAGTGGTCGTAGGTTTGGAAGGTGCTGCCTTAGGGGGCTTGGTAAGTTCCTGCAGTGCATCTTGTAGATGGTACGCACTGCTGCTACTGTGCGTCAGTGGTGGAGGGAGTGAATGTTTGTGGATGGGGTGCCAATCAGGCAGGCTGCTTTGTCCTGGGTGGTGTCAAGCTTCTTGAGTGTTGTGGGAGATGCACTCATTCAGGCAAGTGGTGTATATTCCATCACACTCCTGACTTGTACCTTGTAGATGGTGGGCAGGCTTTGGGGAGCAGAAGGTGAGTCACTCGCTGCAGGATTCCTAGTCCCTGACATACTCTTATCGCCACAGTGTTTATATGGCTGGCCCAGTTCAGTTCCTGGTCAATGGTAACCCCCAGGATGTTGATAGTAGGGGATTCAGCAATGGTAATGCCATTGAATGTCAAGGGGCAATGGTTAGATTTTTTCTTCTGGAGATGGTCATTGCCTGGCACTTGTTTGGCGCAAATGTTACTTGCCACTTGTCAGCCCAAGCCTGGATATTGTCCAGGTCTTGCTGTATTTGGACATGGGCTGCTTCAGTATCTGAGGAGTCGCAAATGGTGCTGAACATTGTGCAATCATCAGCGAACATCCCCAATCCTGACCTTATGATGGAAGGAAGATCATTGACGAAAGCAGCTGAAGATAGTTGGGCCGAGGACACTACCCTTTGGAATTCTGCAGTGATGAACTGGAGCTGAGGTGATTGACCTTCAACAACCACAACCATCTTCCTTTCTGCTAGGTATGATTCCAACCAATGGAGAATTTTCCCCTGATTCCCAATGACTCCAGTTTTGCCAGGGCTCCTTAATGCCACACTTGGTCAAATGCAGCCTTGATGACAAGGGCAGTCACTCTCACCTCACCTCTGGAATTCAGCTCTTTTGCCTATGTTTGAACCAAGGCTGTAATGAGGTCAGGAGCTGAGTGGCCCTGGCGGAACCCAAACTGGGCATCAGTGAGTGGGTTATTGCTAAGCCACCGCTGCTTGATAGCACTGTTGATGACCCCTTCCATCATTTTACTGATGATTGAGAGTAGACTGGTAGGGCAGTAATTGGCCGGGTTGGATTTGTGCTGTTTTATGTGTTAGGACATACCTTGGCAATTTTCCACATAGCCGGGTAGATGCCAGTGTTGTAGCTGTACTGGAACAACTTGGCTGGGGGCGCAGCAAGTTCTGGAGCACAAATCTTCAGCATTATTGCCGGAATATTGTCAGGGCCCATAGCCTTTGCAATATCAAATGCCTTCAGCCATTTCTTGCTATCATGTGGAGTGAATCGAGTTGACTGAAGACTGGCATCAGTAATGCTGGGGTCCTGCAGAGGAGGCAGAGATGGGTCATCCACTCAGCACTTCTGGCTGAAGATTGTTGTGAATGCTTCAGCCTTATCTTTTGCACTGATGTGCTGGGCTCCTCCATCATTGAGGATGGGGATATTTGTGGGGCCTCCTCCTTCAGTGAGTTGTTTAATTGTCCACCACCATTCACAGCTGGATGTGGCAGAACTACAGAGCTTAGATCTGATCCGTTGGTTGTGGAATCGCTTAGCTCTGTCCATCACTTGCTGCTTATGCTGTTTGACACGCTAGTCCTGTACTATAGCTTCACCAGGTTGGCACCTCATTTTTAGGTATGTCTGGTGCTGCTCCTGGCATGCCCTCCTGCACATTTCATTGAAGCAGGGTTGATCCGCTGGCTTATTGGTGATGGTAAGGTGGGAGACACGCTGGACCATGGGGTTACAGATTGTGGTTGAGTACAATTATGCTGCTGCTGATGGCCCACAGCACCTCATGGATGCCCAGTCTTGAGTTGCAAGAACTGTTCCAAATCTATCCCATTTAACACGGTGGTAGTGCCACACAACACGGTGCAGGGTATCCTCAATGTGAAGGGGGGACTTTGTCTCCGCAATGACTGTGCAGTGGTCACTCTTACTGATACTGTCATGCAGTAGGCAGGTTTGTGAGGATGAGGTCAAGTATGTTTCTCCTTCTTGTTGGTTCCCTCACCACCTGCCGCAGAGCCAGTCTAGTAGCTATGTCATTTAGGACTCAGCCAGCTCACTCAGTGGTGGTGCTATTGAGCTACTGTTGGTGATGGACATTGAAGTCACCCACCTAGAGTATGTTCTTGCCTCCAAGCCACCCTCAGTGCTTCCTCAGTGTGTTCAACACAGAGGAGCACTGATTCATCAGCTGGGGGACCGGGGGCGGTAGTGGTAATCGGCAGGAGGTTTCCTTGCCCATATTCGGCCTGATGCCATGACACTTCATGGGGGCCAGGGTCTATCTTGAGGATTCCAAGGGCAACTCCCCCCCCCACCCCCCCAACCCCACTGAATACTGCTGTGCCGTCACCTCTGCTGGTGGGCTGGGCATACACGGGGATAGTGATGGTGGTGTTGTGTCTGGGACATGATCTGTAAGGTATGATTCCATGAGTATGACTATGTCAGGCTGTTGCTTGACCATTCTGCGAGACAGCTCTCCAAATTTTAGCACAAGCCCCCAGATGTTAGTAAGGAGGACTTTGCAGAGTCAACAGGGCTGCATTTGCTGTTGTTGTTTCTGGTACTTAGGTTGATGCCTGGCTGCCCGTCTGGTTTCATCCCTTTTTATTTACTTAGCGGTTTTATACAATTGAGTGGCTTGCTAGACCATTTCAGAGGGTAGTTAAGAGTCAACCACATTGCATTGGGTCTGGAGTCACATGTAGGCCAGACCAGGTAAGGATGGCAGATTTCCTTCTCTAATGGGCATTAGTGAACCAGATGAGTTTTTACAACAATCGACAATGGTGACCATTAGACTTAATTCCTTCTTTTTTATTGAATTCAGTTTCCACCACCTGCAGTGGTGGGATTGGAACCCAAGTCCCCAGAGCATCTGGGCCTCTGGATTCCAGTTCAGTGACAATACCACTACGCCACCAGCTCCCCATATCTTCTAATACTGATACTAGAGGCCAGCGTGCAACCTATTTGCATCCGTTAGTGGATGCAGCTGAAGGTCTGACCAGAATCTCCCTCCAACACCCGATTCTCTGTGACGCCAGCGGGAAAGCACACCACTCCAGTACAATGTGGCGTGCAAAAGTCGGGGCTTACCCTAAGAGCCTTGGTCTGCTCATGGACATCTGATGATAAATTGGAGGCCCCCCAGCGTCTGGATCCTGGAACACCACATGCATCACAGGATGGGTGGAGCTTCATCCATGTGGCTCCTTCACAGAGAGACTTCCAGTAACACCCTTCCCCATTTCAGAACTTCTTGCAGGGACTTCACCATGGGGTCAGATCCTCCAGCAGCGATGGAGTGTTGGTGGCTGGGGGTAGGTTAAAGAAGGCTAGCAGAACTGAAAATGTGGTGGGTGCGTGGAGGCCAAGAGAAGAGCATTGGCGTTTGGGGGTGCAGGAAATGGGTGTAGCGATGTGGTAGAGGGAATGGAGGGGGAGGTAGGGAAGGGCCATGCTGGTTGCCAGGCAGGGGGCTTTGGAGGCAGTGTGGGTTATGTCCAGGGGTGTGAGGGGGTGTTATGTGCAGGTGTGTGAAGCGGGGGTTATATGCAGGTGAAGGGGCTAACCGGGAGGGGTTGGTGGAGTTAACCATTGACACCTGGGGGGAGAACTCAGGGTGGGTGTGGTACAAGGGAATGGTCAAGGTTACAGGTGGTAGAGGGAGCTGGTAGGGTGGGCGGGTAAAGGTCCGATGGTGTCGCATGAAGGGGCAGCGAAGGTCACTGGTGGGCACGAGAAGGTAGACACGGACTCGAGGGGTGGGCAGGAGGATGTCGGGCAGGTCAATGTGTACGGGGGTGGGATTTTCAGGGAGGAAGGGAATGTGTATGTTTACCTGGACGTTATCAAAGGGAAAGGGTTTGGGTTGGAGGATAATAGTGGGGAGGTCGAAGGTAATGCCATGGGGGTCAATAGTAATGGGGAAAGGGCGTGGGTGATTGGAGGAGGAGAAATAATGCCGGAGCAAAGATATAAGGTCACAACCACCGGTTAGTTAGGGCTGGTCAAAATTAAGCAGAGGCTCATGGTGGGTGTCCTGAGATGCTGCATGGGAGTTGAGTCAGTGGGTGGGTGGAGATGCAGGTCATCTCTACAGGACAACTGAAAGGGAACCCCTGTAGGCAGTATTGACAATGCTAGGCACCTGGGATGTGAGTTTAATGGAGGAAGGTTCAGTGTGCACAGGAGAATGCTTGCACATGGCTCACAAAGACACTGCCACATACCCTTCTCCCTGCAGATTCACCCAGGGGTCTGGTGTCCATAGGAGAGGTGGGGGGAGAGAGGGGGGTAGGGTATGGCACTCCATAAACCTTAAGAACCATGCTGGGAAAAGACAGTAGGCATTGTCGCAGTGAAAGTGATTATATTTACAGAAGTTAGAGTTGTCACAAGCACTTGTTCACCCGTGCGACCAGTTGCGATCACATTTATTTTTCATGGCCCTACTGCCTCTTCTATATTCTCCCCTGACATCTACAGCAGGAGTGGAGGCAGATTTCGGATTATTTTGCCCTGTTACCTTCGATAACTTTGGCAGTCGTCCTCTGGAGGCCCGAGGCCTGGAGGGTCCCAGCTTCCTTTGGCTGTTCTCCTGTGGGCCAGCTGCTACCCCTGCCGTGACAGAGGACAAGATTGAAGGGTTCACAGGGAAAGGGGATTCGGAAGGTCCAGATTCCCTTCAGATGCTCTGAGATGCCTGAATGGATGTCCCAGGGGTGTCCAGCAACCTCTCCTCCTCTCTTAGGGTGCTCAAAGGCCCCGGTCTGACTCCTTGGAAGGAATGGGCACCCTTTTTGTGTGCCAACTGCAACAGCCCCCCCATGGCTACCGCGGTGGAACACAGGTCTGTGCGCATCTCCGGCAGGATCTGCTGGAATAGGATCACCCTGAAGTCTTCCAACCTCCCCATGGAGGACTCGATGTATGCACAGGTCAGCAGCACTTTAACAAAGAACAGGCTGACAGACTCTTCTGACTCGTGTCTACTCTGTTGATGGTCTCCAACTCCTCTGTCTGATGTTCCTCTGCCTTTTGCTGACTCTCTAACATCAGTTGGAAGGCCGATTCCGGACGCACGTCATCGGACTCAGAATTTACAGATGCCTCTTCCCCAGCAGTCCGCCGAGTGCCAGTGAGCTTGGCTGACCCTGCCTCCTCCTGCTGCAGACACATGTGCATGCAGTGACCTACAGTTTGTGAGACCCTTCCTAAGCTAGAACTAATACGCGTCGAAGCCTGTGTCCCTGGGCTAGTGGAGGGTGCAGGCATCTGCTGTGATGCCTCTGCAGGTGAACTTCTCTCCTCTTCCCCTCTCTACTGGCTCCCCTCTGGGCTAGGACTTCTGCTGAGGCCTGACTGGGAGTCCTCATCCTCGGGCCTTGGCCTCTTCCTGGTGGCACCGGTAAGTGAGAGAGGAGAGAGCGAGTGACAGCATGAACTGCCTCCTACATGCAGGCACATTGGGCCCTCAAGTGATATTATCCACTTCTGGGGTCATCTCAATATCCATAGCATGGGTGGATCTTTACTGGGTGGCCCATGTCCAAGCTTTTTGTGTGAAGTCCATTTGATTTCCACTGCACGTTTAGCTCACTCTTACGGCCTCAGTTCTAAATGAGCTTTTCCAGGGTTCGATTCTGTGCCTCCTTGCCCTTCTAACACTATTTCATATGAAGTAATGCTGTGGAAAACCATTGCAAATGTTACTGCTATAACCATTGCTTCAGTCGCTGACTGCCATGGTAACAGGAATGATGTGGTGGGATAATGGCCACAGTGTCGTACACACAAAGAACCTCATTCCTTTCCTTTGAACAACCTTGCTGGCAAAAGCAAAGGAGCCAAACTGGGTAAAAACAAACATATCAATATTATCCACTTCTGGGGTCATTTCAATTTTGGCATTGATCCAAGTATGACTGGAATGGTGCCCTGAGGTTAAAGACTGCTGGAAAATTGTTTACAGCTGAAGCTTGTTTCTTTTTGGTTGCTATACCTTTCCCACTTGCAAGTCTTCAATTCTTGGCCGTGACAGAGATCTCTCACAACCTACCATTACTAAGAGAGACCGGTCTGCATCCACCCAGCAATGTTAATTTTGGCACAGTTCTGCCACAGAGGCACTCTCAGAGACTTCCCCTCGATATTCTTGCTCCTTAAAGATCAGGTAGAAGGGGTCACTTTTCTTTTGCCAGGCTCAATGTCACTGGCAAGGACCTGGCATGCAACCCAGTGTCCACTGAAAATGAAATGTCACCAATCTGAAGCATTAACCCTGCTTCTCTCTCCACAGATGCTGCCAGACCTTATGAGTGTTTCCAGCAGTTTCTGTTTTTATTTCTACTGGTGGGGGGGGTCCTTCTGCCCACAGTTTAACCATCTGCTCAAATCAGTGGACAGAAAATAGTGGGCAGGGCAGGGCACATCCTGATACCTGCTAACTGTTGGCAGGCAGTGCCAGTGGGACAGTCTCTCAAATTTATCTGACAATAATTCCACCATTTAACTTCCTTCTAGATGGAAAATCCCACCTAACTCCAACTAAACTCTGTTCACAGGAATCACAGGAGAAGCTTTAGATGTGAGAATTATACTGAAATATTATTTTAGATGTGAGTTAGATTTGATTCATTTGTTGCTAATTTTCATTACTGGCCCCTTCCCTTAAAGCATTAACTCTTCCTTGTCCCACAAGGACTTTCTCTACTATAAGGGTCTGGTATATCGAGGGTTAACGTGGGACTGAGTACAGTACTGCCCACACAGTGATGTAAGAGAGCACATGACTCACACTCAGGATCAATCTTTTGTTGGACAGAGCAGTGCGTACCAGCAAGCATGGAGACAGCTCTTAGTTTGTACCCTTTACTGTATATTTGTGAATAGTTCTAAGATGTCAATAAAAACACACAGTTAACTTACGTATGACTACAAGGGCCTCTTCAGACCTACTGAACTGTAACTAACACCTTACAACATTTTCCACCAGATCCCCAAGTGGCCATTTATCACATGTGATGCATCAAGGAGCCCTAGAAAAACTGGAGTCAATGGGGATCAGGGGGAAAACTCTCTGCTGGTTGGAGTCATACCTAGAACAAAGGAAAGTGATTGAGGTTGTTGGAGGTCAATCATCTCAGTCCCAGGACATCGCTACAGGAGTTCCTCAGGGTAGTGTCCTTGGCCCAACCATCTGCAGCTGTTTCATCAATGACCTTCCTTCCATCATAAAGTCAGAAGTGGGGATCTTTGCTGATGATTGAACAATGTTCAACACTATGACTCAACACTATGTTCAACATGACTCCTCAGGTACTGAAACAGTCCATGTCCAAATGTAGAAAAACCTGGACAATATCCAGGCTTGGGTTGATAAGTGGCAAGTTACATTTGCACTGCCAGGTAATGACCATGTCCAACAAAAGAGAATCTAACCATCTCCTCTTAACATTCTATGGCATTACCATCACCGAATCCCCCACTACCAACATCCTGGAGATTACCATTAACCAGAAACTGAACATATAAATACTGTGGCTACAAGAGCAGGTCAGAGGCTAAGAATCCTGTGGAGAGTAACTCACCTCCTGAACCCCCAAAACTTGTCCACTTTCTACAAGGCTCAAGTCTGGAGTGTGATGGAATGCTCTCCACTTGCCTGGATGAGTGCAGCTCCCACAACACTCAAGAAGCTCGACACCATCCAGGACAAAGCAGCTCAATTGGTTGGCACCCCATCCACTACCTTTAGCATTCACTCCCTCTACCACTGATGAACAGTAGCAGCAGTGTGTACCATCTACAAGGTGCACTGCAGCAACTCACCAAAGCTCCTTAGGCAGCACCTTCCAAACTCGTGACCTCTACCATCTAGAAGGACAAGGGCAGCAGATAAATAGGAACACCACTGCCTGCAAGTTTCCCTCCAAGTCCCTCACCATCCTGACTTGGAAATTTATCGCCGTTCCTTCACTGTCGCTGGGTCAAAATCCTGGAACTCCCTTCCTAACAGCACTGTGGGTGTACTTACAGCACATGGACTGCAGTGGCTCAGGAAGGCAGCTCACCACCACCTTCTCAAGCACAGCAATGGCCTAGCCAGCGACACCCACATCCCACGAATGAATATAAGCAGGCCAGAGTGAGATCACTGGCTAATGGAGGATAATTTTACAGCTACTGTTGCTTTGCAGACTGAACTACTCAAGACCATTTCTGGAATAATTCCTGGCGCTTTGCTGCTTTGTTTGGCTGAGCTGCTAACTAATCAAATTCACTGTTTAATAACCAGAGTAGAAAAGCCCTATTTTTGAATTACGTGGCATTTTTCTCCATAATCTTCCCATCACAGTATCCAGTTATTAATTGATAACAGGGTTTTTACTCCTACTCCTCTCAGAGCCTATCCTAAGTTTTATCAACCTTTGCATCAAGGCTTTCCTTTAGTTAATCCTAAATGAAATGCCAGCCCTGACTCAGTTGGTAACACTCTTGCATCTGAGTCAGAGAAATGGGTTCAAGCCCCACTCCAGAGATTTGAGTACAAGGACCTCGGCTGATATTCCAGTGGCAGTACATTGAGAGGGAACTGCACTGCTGGAGCATCAAACCAAGCCCCTGTCTTCCCTTGCAGTTGGATAAAAGAAAACATAACACTATCTTGAAGAAGAGCAGTGTTTCATGTGTAAGTACTCAGTGACAGCCTTTACTGAACTGGTCTTAAGGTGTCTGCCCCCAGAGCTAGAGTGCCTCATGGCAGAGTCACATTGCTATGGCAAGCCAATTAGGCAGTACAGCATTGTATTCCCAAACATCCCCTTTTTCATGTAAAAAAGATACAAATATCCCCCTTTTCATATTAAAAAAGATACAAACATCCCCTTTCTCCTATCAATATAAAGATGCAACATCCCTTTTTCTCAAGCGAAGAAAAGACATGTTTGCATGTGCGATCCTGTGTGGCTGTGAGTTGCCCAAGTTACCTATTATACCACTGTTCACATGCATTGACAACTGTTTGGTCTACTAGTCAGTCTCTGCACATGCAGGTCTCCTAACAGTATGCGTGCACGTTGACATTGGCTATTTGTCTGGGTGATGTTCCTTGTCTGGAGAATGTCATTCCTGTGGCACTTGTTGCTTTGGTGACTGGTGGCATTTCATTGCTGTGGTTGGGGACTCATGGATCTCTGGGATTGATGGTAGTTCTGTACTCAGCACAGTTGGTGAAACCCCTTCTCCTGACCGGCCGACTGCGGTGAAGAAGCAGCTTCACTCGTTGCTCAGATATGTCTATGGTTGCGCCGATATATTTGGTCACTCACTCCCACTGCATACGATTGAGCTGACAATTTCTCTACGCTTGTGTGAAGCTTCCACATGGGCTGACTTCTGTTGAGAGCATTGAAGGTTTGTAAAAGCAAAATACTGCGGATTCCAGAAACAAAAACAGAAAATGCTGGAAAAGCTCGGCAGGTCTGACAGCATCTGTGGAGACAGAAAAACAAAGTTAATGTTTCAAATCCTTTTGACCCTTGTTCAGAGCTGAAGGGAAGTGGAAATGTGATGAAATTTACACTGTTAAAGGGATGGGGGGGGGGCAGGTGGAGCTGGATAGATGGCCAGCGAAAGGTGGGGACAAAGGAGAGATTGAATAAGATGTCATAATTTAAAGGACAAAGGGATTATCAATGGTAGTGGTTAGTGCTAAAAAAGGTACTAATGGTGCCGTAAAGGTAAGAAAGCAGAATGTGATTCTTGCAGAACAATGACAGCATTGTGTGAAAAAACAACATGGAACAAGTGACAAATGGCCCTGTAGGGGATGTGGTAGGGGGAGGGAACATTGGTGGAGGGAAAAAAAGGATAGAAAATGGGATAAAAAGGGGATAAAACTGAGGATAAATGAATTTTAAAAAAACAAGCGGATAAAAAATAAAAATGAATATAGAAGAAAGGGGATAAAAAAGGGGGTGAGGATGGAGGAGAGAGCTCATGGTCTGAAGTTGTTGAACTCAATGTTAAGTCCAGAAGTCTAGTTGGAAGATGAGGTGCTGTTCCTCCAGTTTGCTCAGGACGTCACCAGGAACATTGCAGCAGGCCAAGGATGGACATGTGGGCATGAGAGCAGGGTGGAGTGATGAAATGGCAAATGACCATAAGGTCTATGTCATGCTTGCAGACAGACCAGAGGTGTTCCGCAAAGCAGTCACCAGGCCTGCATTTGCTCTCCCTGATGTAGAGGAGACAGCATTGGGAGGAGCAGATGCCATAGACTAAATTGAAGGAGGTACAGGTGAAGCACTGCTTCATGTGGAAGGAGTATTTGAGCCCTTGGGCAGCGAGGAGGGAACAGGTAAAGGGGCAGGTGTTGCACCTTCTCCGACTGCATGGGAAGGTGCTGTGGGAAGGGGAGGAGTGGACCAGGGTGTCCTGGAGGGAACGGTCCCTACAGAATGCCGTCGGGGGGGTGAAGGGAAGATGTGGTGGCATCGTGCTGGAGTTGGTGGAAATGGTGGAGGATGATCCTTTGAATGCGGAGGCTGGTGGGGTGAAATGTGAGGACAAGGTGGACCCTATCATAGTTCTGGAAGGGAGAGGAAGGTGTGAGGGCAGAGGTGTGGGAGATGGATTGGACACAGCTGAGGGCCCTGTCAGCCGCAGTGGTGGGGTGGGCGGGGGGGTGGGGGGGGGGGGGGGTGGTGTTGGGGGGTTGTTTGGGGGGACCTCATTTAAGGAAGAAGGAAGACATGTCAGAAGTGCTGTTTTGGAAAGTGGCATCATCGGAACAAATGAAACAGAGGAGAAGGAACTGAGAGAATGGGCTGGAGTCCTTACAGGAAGTAGGATGTGAGAAGCTGTAGCTGAGGCAGCTTTGGGAGTCAGTGGGATTGTAATGAATATTGATGGACAGTCTATTACCGGAAATGGAGACAGAGAGGTCAAGGAAGGGAAAGTTTGTACACTGATTGGCTCTCCAATGCTCAGTTCTGGCAATGGTTTGGCAGTCTTGTCAAACTGAAATTTGACTTTCTGTCATTTCACCTTGATCATTTCATTCACTCCTATCACTACTTCTGGCTTCAGTAGCCTTTTTGCTTTTGGAAGAGTAGTTTGCATGTTGCGTAACATTAGTCTCTGAACAGGACTACTTTCTGTAGAACTGTTTCATTTACCTTGTCTCATGCATTTCATTGCACTGATATGGTCAGCGACCATCTTGTGGTTCACTTAAATATTGTCTCCCTCTCTCTGGGGTCTTCTGTTGATCTTTCTCTGTTGACATGTTCAGGGTTACCAGTCCAAGCTTTAAACTTGCTCCAGTTGAGTTGAGTGGCCGTTGCATCCCATCTATGGCCTGAAATTCGAGATCTACCTTCTTGCTATTGCAGTGGACTGTCAGACTAATTCATCCTCTCAGAATGAGTCTTTAGCTATCATATAGCTACAACCATACTTTTGAGGACTTCATTTTCGGATCGCCATGTTAAGGTACCTCACACAGGCCTGTGAAGGTCATGATGTTGCGTGATGCACCAGTGTCTATCTGACACATCTTTTTTGCTTGATACTACCCCTCTGCAGTCATCATTATAACAGTCACAAACCATTTGTCACCTATAGAACTGACTGAACCAACCTGTTGTATGGTGTATAGTGCTTCACCAGCCTTTTTTGCTAATATCTCTCCACCGGCCATCTGCTTCAGTTTGTTTTGCTTCTTTCTAGTCAAACACTTGCACTTAAAATGTTGCTTTCCCCAGGCTGGGCAATCCTCCTTCTCCCATACATGCTGTACTATTAGCACCCTGCCCTTCGTCTGTGATTGTTCTGTACTTTCAGCTTGGACTGTCTCTCAGCAAAATGTATCCCCTGGTCTTCTCTACCATACATATGCTCTAGCTGTTGTTTCACAACTTCTGCATTTTGACACACATATATCAGTTTCTTTAGCATTAGTTTCTCATCTTTCAGCAGACTTGCTTTCACCATGGGACCTCTCATGCCTATCTTTAATCAGGTCATCTTTTAGCTGTCCAATTTCACATGATTCTGCAAGCTGCTTTACTGCCATGACAAATCATTCAATGGACTCATTTTCACTCTGAACTCTAGTATTGAATACATAACGCTCATATGTAACATTCACTTGGGGTTCAACATGTACATCCAAGGCTTTCAAAATCTCTGTAGTCTTTTTTCTATGCTCATCAGTTAGATTTAGTGTGGTATACACTTTGTAGTAGCCCTTCCACTGCAGTGTTAATAGTATAGCTATTCTTATCGGTTCAGGCTTGTTCATTGAGCCTGTTGCAATCTCATAGCTTCGCCATTGTGAGTGGAAAATTACCAGTTTTGCCACTCATCACTCTCAAATGTTACTAGAGATGGGATTGGAAAATTTATTGCAGCCATTTTTACTCACTCAGTAATTTATTTGCAGCCTCTGTGTTTCCTTTGTCCTTTTCTGTGCAGTTTTTGGCAGATTTTCACTTTTCTATGTGCTTTTCTGAGCTGTCTCACTTGCAACCTTT
Source organism: Carcharodon carcharias (assembly GCF_017639515.1). Taxonomy (NCBI): domain Eukaryota; kingdom Metazoa; phylum Chordata; class Chondrichthyes; order Lamniformes; family Lamnidae; genus Carcharodon; species Carcharodon carcharias. The sequence goes on along the minus strand of NC_054492.1, from coordinate 9,176,549 downwards.
GTTTCACTTTAATCTTTTCATGAGCTTTTTTTGCAGATTTGAACCATTCTGTGTTCCTGGGTTCCCAGTGGCTTCTTTGCACACTTTGCAGGGTTCAAAAATCCACTTTTTCTTCCCATATGACACAATGTTTCATGTATCAGGACAGCTGCACCTCTTCAGTGTATACTCAGTAAGAGCCTTTACTGAACTGATCTTCAGATATCTGCCTCCAGAGGTAGAGGGCCTCATGGCAGAGTAGCATCAATATGGCAAACCAGTTAGTCAGTACAGCATTGCATTTCCAAAACCCAAACAAGCAGGGGAGTTTCCCCTGGTGTCCTGGCAAATGTTTAGCCCTCAATTAACATTGCTAAAACAAATTAGGATGTTTGTTAAACTTTGCTATGTGCAAACTAGGGGTTGAATTTGCAACATGAGAAATAGAAACAAAAGTAAGCCACTTGGCCCTTTGAGCCTGCTCTGTCATTCAATGAGATCAATAGATCAATGCTGATGTTCAACATCACCTTTACCAACCCATTATATTGCCATATTACCTGATTCCCTTCTTGTGCAAAATTCAATCAATCTTTGTCATCAATATACTCAACAACCGAGCATCCAAAACTCCCTAGATAAAATATTCCAAAAAGTGACGCCATTTGAGTGAAAATAATTCTCCTCATTTCAGTCTTCAATGACTGTGATCCCTAGTTCTAGATTCCTCAGAGTGAGGAAACATTCTGCCAGCGTTTAACCTGCCAACCCCCTAAGGAGTTTGATCACACAGCCCTGCTTTTAGTGACATTATGTAGACTAAACTCAATTCCTTGGGGGTAAGTGGTGGTGATATCATTGAGGAACACTGCGGGCTGAACACATTTTCCGGAAGAAGCAGGGTCACTCTTACAACTGTTCCAATTCCATCAGCCCTTATTTTGTGTAAAGCCTTTGTGTGGCACCTTCTCGAATGTTGTTTGAAAATCCAGATACACCAGAATCATTAGTTCCCCCTTATGTACCCGACTAGTTACACCCTGAAAATACTCTAACACATTTATCAACCATGATTTCTGCTTCACAAACTCTGTCTAATCTACTATGATTTTCTAAGAGCTTTCGTGTCACATCCTTCAGAATAGATTCTAGCATTTTCCCAGCTACTGATGTCAGGTTAACTGGCCTTTGTTTCCTGTTTCCACTCTCCCTCCTTTCTTGAACAGCAGAGTTCCATTTGCTGCCTGATGAATCATAGGCACCATTCTAGAATGTAGAGAATTCTGGATGATCAAAACTAATGCATCCACTCTCACTGTAGCAACCTCTTTTGTGCCCTAGAATGTAGGTCACCAGGCACAGTGGATTTGCCAAATTATAGTCCCATTGATTCTTGAGTACTATATCTTTATTAATCTCTTTTGGTACTTCACTCTTGCTTGACTCTTGGTTCCTCATTATTTCCAGAATGGTTTTTCTGCTTTCTGCCATGAAGATGGATCTTAAATATTTGTTTAATATCTCTGCCTTATTCTCCATTATAATTTCTCCTGTCTCTGCCTCTCCGACACTCAAAGTCATTGATTTATGTGGAATGTGGAAGGGAAGCACTGGATGGAAAAAGGTGAAGATCCACAGTAATCCACCTTTTGGGAAGAAGGTGGCATCAACGAATGAACAAAAGACATTTTTACAACCTGCTTTTTATGTCTCTTGCTATCATTTTCTCTTTTCTCTGTGACTACGTTTCAGAAATACTTCATTGGCTGTTAAGCACTTTGGGATGTCCTGAGGTTGTTAATGGCATTGTTTAAAAGCAAGTCCTTCTTATTTCTGGATTTTGGGTTGTATAATATAAATACTGATGTGGTGGAATTATTTTAAATGTGAGTTTAATTTGATCTTTTTATTGCCAATTTGCTCCCCTCATCTCCGAAAGTACAGACTCCTGTGGTGTTTTCCTGGTTATTATTTCATGTGTTTTATAACTGTTTCCCTCTCTTAATCATTTTCATTGAAACTGATAGCACAACAGCAAATAAATTACTCCAACATAAACCACAATTAAACTGTGTTTGGCTCCACATGTTATTAAAGTGATGAGTGGGTAACACTGGGCAGATCATTTTCTGATTTGGAAGTGCCGAGTCCAATCTGTCAGTCTTCAAATGATGGAGGATAGAATCTAACCTGCATTGAAACAAAACTCTCAGCGCAGTTTGAATCTTCTCCTATGTTTCGGTGCAGCTTAGGAGTGTAATAAATTCACTAAACCATCCCCTGTTGCAAGCAGGGAAGATTTATTTCTCGAGAAATGATGCACTGCCAGCCTATGATTTACCATGCACCCTTAATCTCCCATTAATGGCCACTGCAGGCATCATTATCGGGGAGCATGGGGCTGGAAAGTGAAATCTATAGCCTTCTGAGGCTTCCACATTCCTCCATTTCTGGAGCCTTGCACACCCCCAATTTTAATCACTCAGCCTCTTTTGTCAAGGAAATGCTCCTGTGAAGTACTTAATGATGTTTTCCGATGTTGAAGGCATTCTATAAATGCAAGTTGTCATTGTAGGGACCAAGGATCCCACCAAAGTACTCGAGTAACTGAGCTTTAGCAAAGATAACACAAAGCAATAACTCCAGTCACCAGTTTATTTTAATATTTCAGTGATTTTAGCTTACACATTTCTCTTTGTAGGAAGCAATTAAGAAACAAACACTGAAGGTTAGATTTGTGCCGTCGCCTCTGCACAACTTTGAATGATGAGCAGACTCACTTCCATTGATTTGCACAGTATTGTGTTCCTGTTAATTGCCAGGCAATTTACTGCCAAACTAGCTTTCTTCAGCAATGCCGCCCAGCATTTTAATGTGATGCTGTGCACGTATGCTGATCCATTAGTGCTCAAGGTTAAACCTTATGGAATTAATGGCAGATTAGCTAGTTGGACAGGAAGCTGATTTAACATTGAGAAGCAGAAGGTGGTAATCAATGAGAATATCTTCATCTGAGAGGCAGTTCTGGATTCCCTGCTAGCTTGAGTGGTAGCACTCTTGTCATTCAGTCAGAAGGCTATGTATGTAAATCCTACTGGAAGACACAGACTATGAGGTGTGTTGATGTTGAGCTGCTTTTCAGTTGAGACAACATACATTATCTGACCAAGGGAAACAAATAGTAATTCAGCCTCTCTCTCTGCAGGTGCTGCCTAAACTGTTGAGCGTTTCCAGAATTTTCTGTTTTTGGTTTTAAATGCTAACTTTGTCTGCCTGTTGGGGGTAAATAAAATGTAAGACTTGCATTTCCAGAGTGTCTTTCAGATCCTTGGGATGTCCCAATGAAGCACGTTTGAAGTAGAACGTAAGAAATAGGAACAGGAGTAGACCATTTGAGTCCTCAAGCCTGCTCCACATTCAATGAGATTATGGCTGATCTTCTTGAGTTTCGATTTCCACACTCCCGTCTATTCCCAATAACCCTGAAGTGTAGTCACTGGTATAATGTAGAAAGTACTGCAGCCAATTTGCACACTGCAAGCTCCCATGGACAGCAATGAGCTTTAAGGTTATTTCATCTGTTTTTATGCGTTCAATGAGGGGCAAATATTGGCCAAGACACCAGGAGAACAGCCCAGCTCTTTTTCAGCAGGATCTTTCACATCCATCTGAGAGGATAGACAACTAAGGCCTCTGTTTAACATTTCATCTGAAAGATGGCATCATCAACACTGCTGACACTGGGAGCATCAACTGATCCAAAACCTGTCAGCAAGAGGCAAATAGTCCTACCAACTGAGCCACAGCTGATGCATCAATGGAAGCAATAATGTTTCTGCTTAAATCACTTTGGGAAACTCCTGTTTAAAATGGACCTTTTGAAGCAGTTATTTTTGGTCTGGCAAGATCTCCTCTTTTAATTTGTTCATGGCACATGGGCATGCTGGCAAGGCCAGCACATGTTGCCCACCCCTAATTACCATTGAACTGAACACTAGACCATTTCAGAGAGCAGCTAAGAATCAACCACATTGCTGTGGGCCTGGAGTCACATGTAGGCCAGATCAGGTAAGGATAGATTATTTCCCTTCCCTAAAGGGGCATTAGGGAACTAGGTGGGTTTTTACAACAATTGATGGTCACCTTTACTGAGACTGGCTTATATTCAGATTTATTACATCACTGCAGAAGCTCCTCAGGGTAGTGTCCTCGGCCCAACCATCTTTAGTTGCTTCATCAATGATCTTCCTTTCATCATAAGTTCTGAAGTGGGGATGTTCACTGATGATTGCACAATGTTCAGCACCATTCACAACTCCTCAGATATTGAAGCAGTCCATGTCCAAATCCAGCAAGACCTGGACAATATCGAGGCTTGAGCTAACAAGGGGCAAGTAACATTCGTGCCACACAACTGCCAGGCAATGACCATCTCCAACAAGAGAGAACCTAACCATCGCCCCTTGACATTAAATGGTATTGCCATCACTGAATCCCCCACTATCAAAATCCTGGGGTTACCATTGACTAGAAAATAAATGGACTAGCCATATAAATAATATGGCTACAAGAGAAGATCAGAGGTTAGAAATCCTGCAGTGAATAACTCACCTCCTGACTCCCCAAAACCTGTCCACCATCTACATGGTACAAGTCAGGAGTGTGATGGAATACTCTCTACCTGCCTGGATGAGTGCAGCTCCCACAACACTCAAGGAGCTTGACACCATCCAGGACAAAGCAGCCCGCTTGATTCGCAACCCAGCCACAAATGTTCACTCCCTCCACCACTGATGCACAGTAGCAGCAGTGTGAACCATCTACAAGATGCACTGCAGGAATTCGCCAAAGCTCCTTAGACAGCACCTTCCAAACCCATGGCCACTAGCATCTAGAAAGACAAGGGCAGCAGATGGACGGGAACACCACCCCTTGGAACTTCCCCTCCCAGCAACACACCATTCTGACTTGGAAATATATCGCCGTTCCTTCAACAGGTCAAAATCCTGGAACTCCCTCCCTTACAGCACTGTGGGTGTATCAACACCACAGGGACTGCAGCAGTTCAAGAAGGCAGCTCACCACCACCTTCTCCAGGGCAACTAGCGATGGGCAATAAAATGCTGGCCCAGCCAGTGACACCCACATCCCATAAATGAATTTTTTAAAAATTCCAAAATCTGTGACAGTGGGATTTGAACCCATGTCCCCAGTAGGATGGCTTCCTTGATTATTAACCCAGTAGCCTTATCACCAAGCCACATGACCACAGTGGCTGCACTTCAGGGGTCAGTCACTCATCTATCAGCTGATTTTTACTTTGTGTTGGCGATGCCTCAATAGAAAGTTATCACTTGTGCCAGTTTCCGACAGTATATTTCCTCCCCCAGCAGCTCTCCCATTCATGTCAATCTAGGTGTATAGTTGGAAAAAATACTGCATGAGGTAATGTAGTAAAGCTACAATAACGAGAGGGGGTTAGCATGAGGAAAGCTCACATCAACTTAAAGCCAAACTTTTCAAAGTCCCATCAATGTTTCCCATGGCTGGACTGTGTGATAAAAAGCTGCAACCTCATGAGCAGATTGTATGCTGTAGTATTGTTACAGTCCAGAGCTGTGTTATTGACCAGAAGTACAGACACTAAGGCCATCAAATAAAATGAAATTCACTAGCAGTGAAAGGTTAATAAATAGAAAATGATGCTGACTTCATTGAAACACCACGTTCACCTGCATGGCTGGTTTATGTAATAAAACTGCACAGAATATTAATATATACAAAATTATTGCCTGGTCTACAGGCTTCATGTCGCAAGGCAAATCTCTAGTGGTTTTAGTATTAACTGCCCAATGCCTCATGAATTAATGTTTTCAATGTCTTTGCACAGTGCACATTTCCATCACAAGCAGACCTTTGGTCGGGTGTGAGTTCCTGATGTCCCGGGAGGGGAAGCCTTGCCAGATAAGGGCATGTGTTGGAAAATTGCACCGGAATTTCCAATATGATGGCTGTGCGGCCACTGCATTGCCCCTTTATGGAAAGAACTTCCCCCTTCACCCGTCGGGTGGGGGGTGTTGTGCGGGGGCAGGTGAGAGCGAGTGGAAATCCGATTGGCACCCCCCCCCCCAACCCCCGGCTCAGGTGCGCACTGCCATTTTACGTGGGGGGGCCAATTAAGGCCCGCCCAGCGTGACACACTCCTGGAAGCGCTGTGCTCTCCCTGTGCGGGCTGGGGGGGTGGTGGAGGGGAGGGGGGTATTCCCTGAGTCGGGGCCTGCCCCCTTCACATGAAAGAGCACAGAAATCTCCCTGTGGCACCTCTGACATGTCCCCTCATGTGAAACTGTCACATGAGCTGGGACATATGCATTAATTTTTTTCAAAATATTTTATTTTTAATTAACAAACCCTTCATGAAACCTCATCCCACCCGTGGATCAGGTTTCATGATAAATGCGAAGGCTGCCTGGGCTCTTTGCCTGCCCCCCGACAAACTTAAGGTTGGAAAGGCAGCTTTCTTAACAGCTTTAATTAGTTTAATGGTGTCTTTAATAGGCCTTTGACAGTTTGACGAGCGCGCAGCTGAACTGACAATCTAAATGACGCGCGGTGACGCTGGGACACACGCCCAATATCTCTGCACGTCACTTTACGCATCGGTGAGTGGGCCTCACCCCTACTCGCCGACAGGAAAATTCAGCCCCATGTCTCTTCTCTCAGGCGCTTTCTCTACAGCCTTATGGAAATCAGATCCCCCCATCATTGTCCTGAATTGATAAAAGCAAAATACTGCCGATGCTGGAAACCTGAAACTAAAACAGAAAATGCTGCAAAAACTCAGCAGGTCTGACAGCATCTGCGGAGAGGGAAAAGCAAAGTTAACATTTTGAACCCGTATGACCCTTTTCCAGCATTTTCTGTTTTTGTCCTGAATTGAGTCTGATCACCTTTAATATTTTGTCTCTAAAGCGGAGCATGAGTGTCAAAGTATAGTGTGAAAATGACAGAGCTTCAAGGGTTAGAACAGGAGCCCAGTTCATGCTTTCTACAGTTTAACCCTTTTTTTCCTGCCATTAAATAGAATGTAAATTCAGCCCAGACCAAGGTGCAGGAGGGAAAGGGTTAAATCCCGTAAGTGGGGAGGGGAAGGTGATGTAGGATTGAGCGCTGCTTTGGTAAGGCTGCTTGACTCTCAGCTACGGAGACAGAACACAAATCCAGACCCTATTGATTTTGCAACTGGGTTTCAGTGTGGAAAGGGAAGGGGCACATACGTCAGTCACAGTCAAGTTTTATGGGTGAAATTTTACGACCGAAGGATTTTACATTCCCGCCGAAGCCAATGAGGTTTAGAATGTCTCATCACATTTTACAGCCCTGTCCCCGCCAAAATGGAACCGTAAAATTCTGCCCGATGGGGGAGGAAATGCTTCCCGCTCTCCTCAAACCTGCCCCGATCCCAGGAATCAGATTAGAAAAAGGAATTCCTGGGCGGGGGTTTGCAACTCCCTCTATCCAGATGGGAGAGAAAATGGGCAGGGGGCTGGTAAAATTATCAACATATTAAAGGAGTCTCAAGCGTGCGCTGTGGAGAAAGGGAAATGAATGGGTTACAATGACAATCTCGGACAGCATGAGCTCAGCAGCAGGGACAACATCAATAGACAAAGTGGAGAATAGCACATCCACAACAACCTGCTCTGTAACACTTCTTTACAAAGACTCAGTCAGTCAGTGGTTATAAAGGCAGACTGGATCAGCACTGACTGTCCAAAATCATTTATATGCTGTAATACATTATAAATGTTACATATGTATATGTATATGCATATATATAAAGTACCATAGTATATGCCAGCGATATATGTAAGTAATACACTATATGATAATAAGAAGAACAGTGGTATTCCATTGCAGAAACATGTTCACAGCCCAAAGGTTGAATTGCAATGTGACCTGCATCAAACATTCAGATACAGACTGAGTAACCAAGTCTTTAAATATGAGACAAGTGACAATCATGTAGTTAAAAAAAATACCCAACAAGTTCAGCAGGTAACAGGGAAGTGATGGATGGGATATTAAGAGAAGGAATATTGAACTGAAATTTTATTAAAATTATAAACCAATACATCGTTCCATGACAGACACTGAAGTACATACAGTTTTCATTATATAAATACTTCACTGGGGACCTGAACCTAGTAAGGAATCGGGACACATTTGTATCTTACAACTTATGAGATTGATTTTAGTTGAATCTTTAAGTTGTCTTAATTGCTCTGGGTGTGGTGATGTTAATCAATTCTGAAACTATGGTAGATTACATAATTTTCCAATCTTTGTACAAACATTAGCACCTCTTGTTTGTAAACTTTCAAGCAAACAGAGCATGGAGAGTTCATTTTCAGAGAATGGTTAGAATGTGAAACTTTCTATCAAAAGGAGTAGTATTGTATTGATTGCATTAACATCAATAATATTGAGACAATACTATATTGTATTGATAATGCAATTTATGATATTAGTAACATGTTATATGATATAAGCTACATACTGGTGGCTAGTGCCAAAATTGGGAGAGCTGTCTCACAGACTAGTCAAACAACAGTCTGACACAGTCATACTCATGGAATCATACCTTACAGGTCATAACCCAGACACCGTCATCACCTTCCCCGGGTATGTCCTGTCTGCTGGAAGGGCAGACCCGGCAGAGGTGGCAACACAATGGTATACAATCAGGAGGGACTTGCCCTGGGAGTCCTCAACATCGACTCCAGACCACATGAAGCCTCAAAGTATCAGGTCAAATGTGGGCAAGGAAACCTCCTGCTGATTACCATGTACTGCCCGCCCTCAGTTGATGAATCAGTGTTCCTCCATGTTGAACATCAACTGAAGGGAGATTTGAGAGTGGCAAGGGAGCAGAATGTACTCTGGGTGGGGGAATTTCAATGTTCCTCACCAAGCATGGCTCGTTAGCACCACTACTGACCGAGTCCTAAAGGACACAGCTGCTAGACTGGGTCTGCTGTAGATGATGATGGAACAAATAAGAGGGAAAAACATACTTGACCTCACCCTCACCAACCTGCCTGCTGCAGATGCATGTATCCATTACAGTCTTGGCAGGAGTCACCACAGCATAGTCCTTATGGAGACTAAGTCCCGACTTCACATTAAGGATACCCTCCATTATGTTGTGTGGCACTACCACTGTGATAAATAGGATAGATTTCAAACAGATCTAGCAACTCAAGACTGGGCATCCATGAGGTGCTCTGGGCCATCAGTAGCAGCAGAATTGTACTCAATCATAATCTGTAACCTCTTGGCCAGGCATATCCCCCGCTGTACCATTATTGCCAGGCCAGGGGATCAACCCTGGTTCAGTGAAGAGTGCAGGAGGATATGCCAGGAGCAGCACCAGGCATATCAAAAAATGAGTTGTCAACCTGGTGAAGCTACAACATAGGAATACTTGCGCCTGCCAAACAGCATAAGCAGCAAGTGATAGACAAAGCTAAGCCATTCCACAACCAACCGATCAGATCCGAGCCCCACAGTCCTACCACATCCAGTCATGAATGGTAGTGGACAATTAAACAACTCACTGGAGGAGGAGGTTCCACCAATATGCTCATCCTCAATGATGGAGAAGCCCAACACATTAGTGCAAAAGATAAGGCTAAAGTATTCGCAACAATCTTCAGCCAGAAGTGCTGAGTGGATGATCCACCTCAGCCTCCTTCAGGTGTCCCCAGCATCACAGATGCCAGTCTTCAGTCAATTTGATTAGCTCCACGCAATGTCAAAAAACAGCTGAAGGCACTGGACACTGCAAAGTCTATGTGCCCTGACAATATTCCAGTAATAGTACTGAAACCTGGACTCCAGAACTTGCTGTGCCCCTAGCCAAGCTGTTCCAGTACAGCTACAACACTGGAAGCTACCTGGTAGAGTAGAAAATTGCCCAGGTATGTCCTGTGCACAAAAAGCAGGGCAAATCCAACCTGATCAATTACCGCCCCATCAGTCTACTCTCGATTAGCAGTAAAGTGATGGAAGGGATCATCAATAGTGCTATCAAGCAGCACTTGATGAGCAATAACTTGCTCAATGATACTCAGTTTAGGCTCCACCAGGGCCCCTCAGCTCCTGACCTCATTGCAGCCTTGGGTCAAACATGGACAAAAAAACTGAACTCCCAACGTGAGGTGAGAGCGACTGCCCTTCACATCAAAGCCACATTTGACCAAATGTGGCATCAAGGAGCCCTAGCAAAACTGGAGTCACTGGGAATCAGGGGGAGGACTCTCCACTGGTTGGAGTGTTACCTAGCACAAAGGTAGATGGTTGTGATTGTTGGAGGTCAATCATCTCAGCATCAGGACATCACTGCAGGAGTTCCTCAGGGTAGTTTCCCAGCCCAGCCATCTTCAGCTGCTTCATTAATGACCTTCCTTCCATCATAAGGCCAGAAGTGGGGATGTTCGCTGATGATTTCACAATATTCAGCACCATTCATGACTCCTCAGATACTGAGGCAGCCCATGTCCAAATGCAGCAACACCTGGACAATATCCAGGCTTGGACTGACAAGTGGCAAGTAACATTTGCACCACACAAGTGCCAGGCAATGACCATCTCCACTACCGGCGCAAAGTAGCAGCAGTATGTACCATCTACAAGATGCACTGCAGCAACTTACCAAGGCTCCTTAGGCAGCACCTTCCAAACCAACAACCACTACCATCTAGAAGGACAAGGGCAGCAGACACATGGGAACACCACCACCTGGAAGTTCCCCTCCAAGCCATTTACCATGCTGACTTGGAATTATATTGCTGTTCCTTCACTGTCACTGGGTCAAAATCCTGGAATTCCCTCTCTGACAGCACTGTGGGTGTACCTACACCACACAGACTGTAATGGTTCAAGAAGGCAGCTCACCACCACCTTCTCAAGGGTAATTAGGGATGGGCAACAAATGCTGGTCTAGCCAGCAACACCCACATCCCATGGATGAATAATAAAGAAAACTTTCCCCATATATTTGAGGCTCTAAACAGCCCCTGAGGGTGACCAAAGTGGGGCCCTTCCTTTAATGCAATGCGCCAACTTGGGAAAGGAAGTGAATTGCTCCTACGAGTGTCAGTCACTAGGAGGATGGTTAATCAGGTGCTTGCTACTTAAGTTGACTGCTAGCATCCAATAAAGAGGCTGTGGGACATTTTGCTCGATAACCTTCGACTTAATGCCCCCTCCTAACAGTGACACGCTGATTTGTTTTTCCCCTTTGTTCTTTCATGTGAAGTGGGTGTCACTGGCAAGGCCAGCATTTGTTTCCCTTCCCTACTTGCTCTTGAACTGAGTGGCTTGCTAGGCCATTTCAGAGGGCAGTTAAGAGTCAATAACATTGCTGTGGATCTGAAGTCACACGTAGACCAGGCCAGGTAAGGACATCAGATTTCCTCCCCTAAAAGGCATTTAGTGGGAATGAGGTGGGTTTTTTATGACAATGAATAATAGCTTCATGGTCACCACTACTAAGACTAGCTTTCAATTCCAGACTTATTAACTGAATTTAAATTCCACCAGCTGCTGTGATGGGATTTGAACTCATGTCCTCAGAGCATTAGCCTTGGCCTCTGGGTCACAAGCCCAGTGACATTTCCACTATGTAAACAAGGCAATGCCAACAATTTTGAGCTCTACTGAGTTCGGTCGAAGGGTCATGAGGACTCGAAACGTCAACTCTTTTCTTCTCCGCCGATGCTGCCAGACCAGCTGAGTTTTTCCAGGTAATTCTGTTTTTGTTTTGGATTTCCAGCATCCGCAGTTTTTTTGTTTTTATTTCTGAAGAGAAAGGGTTTGCAGGGTTACAGGGAAAGGGCTGGGGAGTGGGCCTAGCTGATTATTCTTGCAGAGAGATAGCAAAGGCATGGTGGGCAGAATGGTCTCCTGTGCTGGATCCATTCTATGAGCCTATATCATCACCTTGTGCTGTTCATTTGCTGCTGGAGTCAGAAGAAGACTTTGGGAAATACATCAAGGGTTTCCTGGGATATTTTGTCAAGACTTCATCTGAACATTTAATCTGGAACTTCCCTGAGGGCGACGCAAACAAATAAATAAATAGAGTAAATGCTGTTCTACTCCACTGAATTGGACGCATTATAGGAGTCACCAGAAGAAAAGGATTTCATGGTCATTGGTATCTTGCTGGGGTCCCTCCACAGCCTGGGCAAGGAGATTTTTTTTTAATATTGACTCTTGGGATATGGGCATCACTGGCTAGGCCAGCATTGATTGCCCATCCCTAATTGCCCTTGTTCAGAGGGCATTTAAGAGTCAACCACATTGCTGTGGGTCTGGAGTCACATGTAGGTCAGACCGGGTAAGGACGGCAGATTACCTTCCCTAAAGTTCATTAGTGACCCAGATGGTTTTTACAACAATTGGCAATGGTTTCACGGTCATCATTAGACTTTTAATTCCAGAAATCTTTCATTGAATTCAAATCCCACCAACTGCCGTGGTGGGATTTGAACCCAGGTTTGGCTCTGTGGATTACCAAACCAGTAACAATACCACTACGCAGAGCAGCAACAGCTGGTGAAGGGGGAAGGGATAGGAGGGACACAAGCAGCGCACTGTCCAATTTTATTTTGTACTGCATGGACAATCCATTTAAGTGCATCAGCCCTTTAAAACTTTTGTGCACCCGGGCATGCAGAGGAATTTAAAGGGGTCTGACGTGCGCAGGGAACTTTCGGGCTGCTGTGTAACCATGCAGCTTAGCAAGAATATTGGGCAGGGAGGCAAGGTGGACTCTGTCCTGAGGGTAAAAGGATATGTCAGCTTATTTGGGCCTCCATCACCAGGATCCCCAGTGCCACTCCTGAGAGACTGTGTGCCCTCTGTCTCAGTCCCTGAACCATCCTGAAACGTTCTGCTGCAGTCAGCCAATGTACTTCACACCTTCGGTGGAAGTCAATGTGTGGAACCCATATATACTGCTCCATGCAAATTGCATCCAATCAGTGTTTGAGTGCTAAACCTGCAGGTGTCTGTTTTAGCACCTCCAGCTTCTATGACATAAATGAGGAATAAAGAGCTAATCACAACAAAGGTGACCATAAAACTAGGTTCACTAATATCCTTTAAGGAAGGAAATCTTCCATCCTTACCTGGCCTGGCCTATAAGTGACTCCAATCCCATAGCAATGTGGTTGACTCTTAACTGCCCTCTGAAGGGCCTAGCAAGCTACCTTAGATGTAAAGTTAGAAAGGAAATAAATGCTGGCCTTCCAGCGATACCCACATCCTGTGAATGAATTAAAAATAAATATTTCTTGATTTTTTTTGAAGTGGCTATACTTAACAGTCACAGGTCTGGAGGTGGCAGAGGGTTTCAGTGCAGTGGGACAGAGATGGGACGTTTACTCAATGAACGTGGAAAGTGTACAGAACTCCAGTGTTTGAGGCTGGGCCATTCTCCCAATGTGACCATCGGTTAACGTAAAGCACGGAGGCCCACCTCAGCACGGCTCCTGTATGTAGCTACAGCTACAATTGCTGTTTGTTTATTAGAGACCAGCCTGGCACCAGAAAGTGCCACTGTTAACGCTATGTTCTACCGTGAGGTCGCTGAGCTTGCGATCCAGTTGCACGCTTATCTGTCGGCGGGTGAGTTGATAGCGATATGCTGCAGACACAGAGACCAATATGAGGTGAAGCATGAGCTACTTACTTACACAGACAACAGAACAGCACTAACATGATGTGTGCTTCTCCAACCAGAACCTACTGTAGACTAACTTTAACATTTTTGCCCGCGCTACACAGCCATTGGGTTGTACAGTCACGTGGTCAATATACTCACATTCTCTTAAAGGTATATTGCGCCTCAGATTACCACAGTTAAACATGTCACAGAACCTGTGGAAGGGTTTACGCAATAAATGTTAATGATAGCGAAACATTCGTTGCTGGAAGAGTTACTTCAACAGTGTTTGGATTTTGCTCGCCACTGGTGAAAAGTTTAGGGCCAATTTCCCTGTGGACAGGCTCATCCACTTGATCAAAGGTGACCCAGGGTTTGTTCCTTGGATAAATCAAAGTTAGTGGGTGGAATTTAATACTATAAATTAACGGGAATAGACTTAAGACTCCCAGGCTTCAGTACACGTCTGAAGCAAAGCCACACATCTTTCCACCCCAGTTGTAATTGCGTAAATGCCAATGAATGGGAAAATTAAACAAAAAATGATTTAAAAACTCAGGCTGGGGCTCATTTTTATGAAATCTAAGCAATCATTTCGGCAACCTTTTATTTTAATCCAACTGCACTAACAATAAAAATACGAGCACTGTGTTGATTTAAAGTACAATAAAAATAATGGAAGAGTTTTGTTAGAGAACATATTTGATTTTAACATTTCCAAATCAATTTCAAGATGGCTGTAAAATAGGTATATGTCAGAGTAGTTTTGTTATGTATTATTGTGTTTGAACTTGAACTAGGATTTTTTTTTGTCCTGGCTTCTTGTCCCCTAGTTCCATTCAATGTGACCGTGTGTCACATCTCCAACAGATAGCTGCTTGATAGGCGTCTGGTCCTTTTTGTACGTCTTCAAGCTCCTCCAAACTATTCCAGATCTTCTTGTCACAAGTGACTGAGCAGCCCATCCCGATCTGTCAGTTAGCCATGGGTCAGTCTCTCTTATTAATCGCTGATGTCACTCATCCCAACATTTCCCACATTCCTGGGAGAGAGAAGTTGCAGAAGGATTTGTTTCAAAGCCTCTCTTCTGTTAGTTGGCTTCAAAATTAATTTCTTTTAGGAATGAATGATGTGGATTTATCCACCTGAGGATGTCCCAATGTGCCTTACAGCCATGGAAGTATTTTTGAAGTGCGATCACTGCTGTAATGTAGGCCACACAACAGTCAATTTGCACATGGCAAGTCCCCACAAACAGCAGAAATAAATGAGCAGGTTATCTCTTTTAAATGTTGGTTGAGGGATGAACATTGGTCACTACATGTGGGAGAACAACTTTACTCTTTTAACTCATTGGTTCAATACAGTGTAAAGTGGGCAAGTGGGCGTGGAAGTGTCAAATGTTGACATGGGGGTAGGTGGAGAAGCATATGGGCAGTGCAACTCTGGAGTAGGGTTTGAACCCACAACTTCCTGGTTAAAAGGTGGGAGTGCTACCATTGAGATACAATCCACTTATGTATTCCACTGAGCAATGACAGAGGAGAAGGTGAAAGAGGAGGGGGAGAGGGAGTTTGAGGTGGGCATGAAGCACATTGTCCAGGCACATTTCAAAAGTTATGAAATCACTTTGGAGACTGTAAGCATCATCATCAATGGTAACATTACAGCCCTTGACTTTAGATCAGTTCTGTCCTCCCCTTTGCTTCAGACTTGGGACATTTCCTTTCTCTTAAGCACAGCAAGATGGAATTTTCTGTCGGTTTGTGCTGAAAGTGTAATTGGGAATGAAACAAATACAAGGTACAAAAGATCTAGGAAAGTTGGGCGTAAGTGCTTTAAGCCCATAATTACGCTATGCCCAAATATCCTAGCTCTTTTACACCTGTCAATCAATCCCATCCCTCGAGTGTCTCTGGGGCTCATTATTATAATAGCTCCGACACCAGGCAATTGCATTGGTCCAAAACTGATTTAAAATTATGCCCAGAATGTAAGTGCAGCAAGAGAAAAAATCATTTTTCTGCCGTTTTATTACGATTTCTTAAGGGAACTTTTAAATAAATTGTCACATTCAAACTGAAAAGTTTGCCTGTTCAGAAACATGCAGGGGATCATTTTAACTTTGCGCCAATGTGTAAAACAGGTAATAGCGAGTCAGCAGCTCATTTCATTGCAAATAAAACTGGGGAATGAGGGAAACCAGACTGCAAGCTCACTCTCAGCACAAAGTTAGATTTATACCCTGCGTGTGCTCATGTGCATAACTGTTGGTTAAACAGTTTGAAACTTCAATTTTAAACACTTAAAGAAGAATTGTATGGTGTGAGTTTTGCACTTTTCTTGGGTCCCAATGGTTTATGACAATTTTTATGTTCTGGCATATATTAATGAGACTGGCAGGATATTTGGGTGAAAATAGATATTGTCCAAATGAGAGTGCAAATGGGCGAAGGTTTGAGTGGAACATCCCAATTCCATCCTTGAGACCAAAGCTGATTTCTTTAAAACATTTGTCCCTTGTAAGTTGTCGTGTGTCTGAAGTTGAGAGTTAGCAACTTGTATGAAGATACCCAGTTCTTAAAAGAGATTTTTTTTTTAGCTTCAATGTCATTATATCGATTAATCACTCTTTTAACAAAGATTGAAGATCGAGGAACAAAATGGTGGGAAAACACAGCTATGAAATGCGTGATATTTGAAAATACACCTTTGGTAGAGTGTTAATTATCATTATTCCAGAATAGAGGAATTTTAGCTGTAACCTTTGATATTTTAAAAACTAATTGTGGGTTCATTCGTTCTGTGTGTTAGAGGTATCATTTATTAAGTGAACAGTAAAGCGAAACTGTTCTATTTGTAATTGTCAGTCAAGTGGTTGCTGTAGTATAAGGGTCTGGCACATTGAGGATTAATGTGGGACTGAGCGCAGTATTGTCCACACAGTGATATAAGAGAACACATGACCTACACCTAGGGGTCAGTCTAGTGTTGGACAGAGTCATGTGAACAAGCGAGCATGGAGACAGTTCCTAGCTTGGACCCTTTACTGTATATATGTACATAGCTCTTGTAGTTAATAGATACATACAGTTAACCTTCTTAAAACTAGGAAGACTTCAGTAAGAGCTACCGAAAGGTACCCAACACCTTACAACAGTTGCTTTTCACCCATACCCCTAAAATTTCTCATGAGAGTAACACACATGAATTCACTCAAAGCTTAAAGATTATAAAAGCCTTAATCTGTTAGACTTGAGGAGCTGGGTCTGTTTCTTCTTGAGCAGCAAAGATATGGTGCTTACCTGATAGGGGTTTATAACGTATCGGCTGCTAGCATGCCTACTGATAGAGAGTTTCAATTTAACAGGTTGATGGGAACTGGCAGACATGGTTTTCAACTGTGCAAGAGTAGGACAGACTGGATGTTGGGCAGTTGGTCTATTCTCGAAGAGCAGAGAACGTGTTGCTGGCAGCAAGAGTACAAGTCAGTTCTCTGAACATCTTCAAGCTGGAGCTGGAACGGTTTCTGACTGAGACAGAAATAGGTTCATAAAAAGCGTAAGTGGCTTTGTAGATACCATTTGGTCTGTCAGATCTCCTGGACTGGTTTTAATTGCCTGAGGCGATTGAGCAGAATTCTCCAGTGTGTTGTTGACCCTGGATATTTTTCTGTTTTTTGCCTTTCCCAGGTGTAGGTAGGTGAACTCACACGTCCCCTCTTATAGTCCTAAACCTGAGCTTCAGCCTGAACCCCTCCGGGTGGGAAAAAATGGTCAAAGCTCACAACTTGTTTATTGTAACATTGATAACTTACAGACTTCAGTAACCTGCTCCCCTTCAGTTAGATCAGGACTGTACTAACAAAGGCTGTTTACCATTAATAAGTAACAAACATCAGTAACTTGCTCCCATTTTTTGGTAAATCAGAATCATACTCACAAACACTGTTCCCTTAGCTTCTGGGCAGCCCTCACACTGTTAACCCTTGAATTGCTGCTTCTGAAAAGCTGCTGCTGCTGTTCCTGCTGCTCCTTCACCTTAGTTGACCCATTTTAGTTCATCAATCATCTTATGAACCTTATTTTCTGTGAAGCTCTGCACTGTGTAGCCCCACACTGATGGCTGCTTCAGCTGTTACTGCTATCTGCTGCTGCTACCAGCCCTATTGTTAAAGACATGTTTCTTAAAGCTTGATGAAAACTGACTGAAGGAAGTTTAAAGGAGCTTGATGCAACCAGGGCAGGCTTTTTCAAATAAAGGGCTTAGCCGGGGATTAGGCACTTTGGCCTAAAATAAATACCTTTTCATACACTTACAGGACATGGGCATTGCTGGCTAGGCCAGCATTTCTTGCCCATCCCTAATTGCCCTTGAGAAGGTGGTGGTGAGCTGCCTTCTTGAACCACTGTAGCCAATGTGGTGTATGTACACCCACAGTGCTGTTAGGGAGGGAGTTCCAGGATTTTGACCCAGTGACAGTGAAGGAACGGTGATATATTTCCAAGTCAGGATGGTGCGTGGCTTGGAGGGGAACTTATGGGTGATGGTGTTCCCATGTGTCTGCTGCCCTTGCCCTTCTAGATGGTAAAAGCCACAGGTTTGGAAGGTGCTCTCGAAGGAGACTTGGCGAGTTGCAGCAGTGCATCGTGTTGATGGTACATAGTGCTGCTACTGTGTGCTGATGGGGGAAGAGTGTGGATGTTTAAGGTGGTAGATAGAGTGCTGATCAAGTGGGCTGCTCTGACCTGGATGGTGTCGAGCTTTTTGAGTGTTGTTGGAGCTGCACTCATCCAGGCAAGCGGAGAGTATTCCATCACACTCCTGACTTGTGCTTTGTAGATGGTGGACAGGCTTTGGGTAATCAGGAAGTGAGTTACTCTCTGCAGAATTCCTAGTCTCTGACTGCTCTTGCACCCATTGTATTTACATGGCTGTCTGGTTTCTGGTCAGTGGTAACACCCAAGATGTTGAGGGTGTGGAACTCAGCAATGGTAACGCCATTGAATGTCGGGGTCGGGGGTGAGTTAGATTCTCTCTTGTCGGAGATGGTCATTATCTGGAATTTGTGCGGTGTGACTGTTACTTGCTGCTTGTCAGCCCAAGCCTGAATATTATCCAGGTCTTGCTAAATATGGGCACAGAGTGCTTCAGTCTCTGAGGAATCATGAATGGTGCTGAACATTGTGCAATCATCAGTGAACTTCCCCACTTCTGACCTTATGATGGAGGGAAGGTCATTGATGAAGCAGCTGAAGATGATAGGGCCTTGGACGCTACCCTGAGAAACCCCTGTAACAATATCATGGGACTGAAATGATTGACCTCCAACAAGGACTATGACTGTGAGCCACTGTCAGTATACTATCTTGCCCCTGCCTAGAATTAAAATATAAAAGAAACTGTCAAAAGAGCATTGGTGTTGTAATCATAGGGAAGGAATCAATTAGTCAGTCACTAGGGGACTACAAACAACATGAAGTTGGCCGTTCATCAGCGTTTTAGCTATTTTGCTTTCTTCATATGTTGAGCGATTTATTGTTAATACTAAGTAATCTATCATGGAGTTTAGATTCTTATCAACTGGATAGTTATTCCACAAGTTTGGGTGCACTTCATTACTTCCCGTAGTTCTAATGTCTGAAGCAAAAGGAGTAGACTAAAAAGTTCTACACCTCGCTGCACAGTAATGCACATTCACTGCATTACAACAGTAACTACTCTTCAAGGTCACTTAATGTAAAGAGCTTTTTGATGGCCTAAGGTCATGGTAGGTGCTACATAAACGTACTTCCTTGTTTTTTTTCCCTCTGACTTCAGGATTGGGTGAATTTGAATATTTCAGCAACCCCATCCCTGCTCAGGTGGGGGGGTGGAGGAGGAGGAGGAGGGGAGGTAAATACCTGTGCCTCCACCCATGGTGTGGTTTACCATATTGGCTGAAGAATGGCAATAACTCTGTTTTCTTTTAATGAAACAGACATTTATCTTTCACACTGCCCGACGAGATTGATGGAAATCCCGGAAGCGCTGGCAGGCATTGTGGGAACCAACTGATTGGCTTCCTCCCAGAAAATCCCGTCTCCACTCCCCTGCTTGAAACTGGCAGGAAAATGAGAAGGAAAACCTGGGCCTAGGGGCTGATCTTTTGCTTTGGGGATGGGAAAGGGGAGCCAGAATTTTTCCTGGGTCCCAACCCTGCCTCCCGGGGGCAATCATTCACCGATTGGAATTTCGACTGGAGCACCCCTTTAATCTGCATGGATATAGGTTCCATGTCCAATTAAGGGCAGTGGGCAGGCTCTCGAAGCTGGAGGGCCAATCAAAGGTCTCCCAGCATCAGAGGAGCACCAAGCTGCAGGAACAGGTAATTCCCTGAGAGGGTGCTTCAACAGGGAAGGTCTTGAAAATTCAAATAAAACAATACAAATAGCTAGCATGCCACCACAGTGGGGGTGCGTTGAGGGGTGTGGGGGCTGGTGCTGGAGGGTGCAAATCTTTCTACATCACATCCCTTTCTACAGCAGCCTATCCTCCTACTTGGTGCCCACCTTCAGGCAGTCGAACTACCCCCTGTCATGCCAGGAAACTGGAGGCCAACTGGAAAATCCCAGTCAGCCTTCATTGCTTACCCTTAATAAGGCAAGGAACCTAATTGGCTGCCTGTCTTGTGGGGGCGGGCACCCTGAACCTAACTCAGCCAAAATGGCCGACACTGGGCGTGGAGTTGAAAAGACATCAGCCGGCCCATGCCAATATTTTTGGGCCCCATCTACTTTAGTTCCTGATCTCGGCAGGGGGTGGGGGGGCGGGGTGGGGGGGTCAAAAAACCCCGCCCACGTGTGCATCTCACAGGCAAAGTGTGAGTTGAGGGATCAGTATATGGGGAAAACACATTTGCAAGGGGGGTGGGGGGGGCAGGTCAGCCTTATCCAACCCCACACCCACTGCGAACACCAGTCCCACCAAGATCACGGTGCATGGAATCGCCCTTTGATTTGTGGCACCAGATTATTTTCACTGATGCAGTAAGCATCTCATTTCAAAGCACTAGCTTGAAGATGTAGCATATTGAAATGTACAGAGAAGTCAAGCTCCAGTAAATTCTAACGCTCCCTTCAATGATTTCGCAGGACAAAACTGTCCTTTCCCAGTAATTTAATTACATTACATTTAGACCATTAAATTAGTTTTATTTAGGAAAAAGCTGAGCAGGAATGACATCATATGATGCACTTAATGACTTGCTGTACTAGTACACTGAAGCCTAGTCACTCAGAAATAATTCTCGTCACGCCCATAATTCCTCAGGGGAAAATGCTGAAGATTCATTACTCACAGAAATGATCACGCGTCACTTTAAATGTAACAGCAAGAATTTCCACGGGCTGTCTCTTAAGTGGCACAGTCAGCAGACACTTCCCAACATTGCTAGAGTTTATTCAGCGATCTGTCTTCACTTAAGGCGCAATTTATTTTTATATTCACGCACAGGTCATGGGCACTGCTGGTAAAGCCAGCATTTATTACCCATTTCCTCGTTGCTGTGGGAACGTTACTAGACCACTTCAGAGGGCAGTTAAGAGTCAACTACATTGATGTGGGATTGGAGCCAGATAAATACCAGACTGGATAAAGACACGTGGGCTTCCTTCCCCAAAGGACATTAGCGAAATGGTTGGACTTTTACGACAACCCAACAGCATCGTTGTTATTTTTCCTGATATCAGCTTCATATTTCAGATTTTTCACTGCTGAATTTAAATGGTGAGATTTGAACTTGCATTCTCGAGATTATTAGTCTTGGCCTCTAGGCCAATGGGAACGCAAATGCAATGCTGCTGCCTTCTCCTTCTCGAAATCTCTGCCCGAAGCCAGATCCGAGGTAAAGTGTTTGCTGAAACACAGCGAAATGCCAGGATTTGTTTCGCTGCTGGTCGGGTGAGAAAGCAGGGCCCTGAGCCCACTTCAGCCAGACAGGGATCAAACCCCATGCTGTTGGTGTTAATCTGATCCACACACTAGCTGTCTGGCCAGCTAACGGAGCCCCCCTCCCCCCAACCCCCCCACCCACTCCGCTACCATACTCTTTGATTGTTACAGTTCGGATCCCATCCAAGACCAGTATATCAGGCTGGATTTTCATCCTGGAGGTGGGGAGCAGTTGTCAGGAAATTTCCTGGCTTGGCGTGCCTGCTCCAGGATTTTCATTCAGGGGTTGGGGTGGGGGGCGGTGGTGGGGGTGGTGGGTGCAGGGAGGCAAGTGGAGTTAGCCCCTGCCATCCCCCTGAAACATTGCAAAGGCTGCCAAGTACTGAAGCAGGCTGTTCAAAGGGCCCATCTCAGACATCTGAGGCTTCATCCCACTTATGGTCAACTTCATAAAACAAAATCAGCCCTCTAGCCCTCACCCTTCACATCCAATCACCTCACCCATACACTCTCCATGCCCCAACCATGTCAACTCATGCTGTCACATGCCCTCCACCCATGCACCCCCATGGCCGCTCATAACTTTCACATCAGCAGGCACAAGGAAAGATGGTCATGGTTATTAGAGGTCAATCATCTCAGTTCGAGGACATCACCGCAGGAGTTTCTCAGGGTAGTGTTCTAGGCCCAGCCATCTTCAGCTGCTTTATCAATGACCTTCATTCCATCATAAGGTCAGAAGTGGGTATGTTTGCTGATGATTGCACAATTTTCAGCACCATTCATGACTCCTCAGATACTGAAGCACTCTTTGTCCAAATGTAGCAAGACTGGGACAATATCCAGGCTTGGGCTGACAAATGGCAAGTAACATTTTCTCCACACAAGTGTCATGCAATGACCATCTCCAACAAGAGAGAATCCAACTATTGCCCCTTGAATATTCAATGGCACACTACTGCTGAATCCCCCATTATCAACATCCTGGGGGTTATCATTGGCCAGAAACTGACTGGACTAGCCATATAAATAATGTGGCTACAAGAGCAGGTCAGAGGTTGGGAATCCTGTGGTGCGTAGCTCACCTCCTGACTCCTCAAAGCTTGTCCACCATCTACAAGGCACAAGCCAGGATTGCGATGGAATACTCTCCACTTGCCTGGGTAAGTTCAGGTCCGACAATGCCCAAGAAGTTAGCCAACATCCAGGACAAAGCAGCTCGCTTGATTGGCACCACATCCACAAACATTCACTCCCTCCATCACCAAAGCACAGTAGCAGCAGTGTGACTATCCGCAAGATGCACTGCAGGAACTTACCAAGGCTCCTTAGACAGCACCTTCCAAACCAGAACCACTACCATCTAGCAGGACAAGGGCAGCAGACACATGGGAACACCATCACCTCACAGTTCCTCTCCAAGTAATTCACCATCCTGACTTGGAAATATATCGGTTCCTTCATTGTCACTGGGAAAAAAATCCTGGAACTCCCTCCCTAACAGCACTGTGGGCGTACCTACACCACATGGACTGCAGCAGTTCATGAAAGCAGCTCACCACCACCTTCTCAAGGGCAATTAGGGATGGGCAATAAATGCTGGCCTAGCCAGTGATGCTCACATCCCATGAATGAGTAAAAAAATATTGCTATGATCCTGGACCAGAGTCCACATATTTGGTGTGATCTGGTGAGGGACCAATAACTTTTTATTTAAAATAGACAAAGTCTGAGATTCAAGACACTTGCTAAGAGAATAAAGTCACCAGATTCCACAGGTTTTGAACAAAGAACAACAAACTTTACTGTACAAGATAATATAAAGATAAAACAATTTACAATATTTCTGAGAAAAGAGACATGATGTTGAAGCTGTTTTTCTTGCACTCATCAGGGCAAGTTGTCTTGCTGAGCGCAAGATGAAAACTTTCAACAACATTTCTCTTTTTCAGCAATATTCAAGTTATATACTACCCAACGGCTATCAATTTATAATCTCTATTTTATACTTGAACCTTCAGGGTTAATTTGGGGCACATGTGAATTAACAGGCAAACTGTGGCTGAACACACCACTATGCACAATTAATGGCAGATTCAATCAAGGCATATTGCACAGAGTTCTCACCGATCCACCCAGACATTAGCAAACACTGAGAGGAAGGGATCCTTCGTAAATTGACCTTGTAGTGACCAGCCAAGAGATTTGAATAAAGAAGGAGATTAGTTCATCTCTCCTCATCTGGGATCATAACAAATTGGGAGACCTCACCCGGGAACTGATCGTAACAGCTGATAAGAGGCAAGTAACTTTTGTGCCACACAAGTGCCAGGCAATGACCATCTCCAACAAGAGAGAATCCAACTATCTTCCCTTGACATTCAATGGCATTAGCATCACTGAATCCGCACTCCCTATCAACATCCTGGGGGTTAGCATTGACTGAACTGGGCTAGCCATGTAAATACTGTGGCTACAAGAGCAGGTCAGGTGCTTGGAATCCTGCAGAGAGTAATTCACTTCCTGACTCCCCAAAGCCTGTCCACCATCTACAAAGCACAAGTCAAGAGTGTGATGGAATACTCTCCACTTGCCTGGATGAGTGCACCTCCAGCAACACTCAAGAAACTCGGCACCATCCAGGACAAAGCAGCCCGCTTGATTGACATCCCATCCACAAACATTCACTCCCCCCACCACCGACACACAGTAACAGCAGTGTGTACCATCTACAAGATGCACTGCAGGAACTCATCAAGGCTCGTTCGATAATACCTTCCAAACCCGCAACCTCTATCACCTAGAAGGACAAGGGCAGTAAACACATGGAAACACCAGTGCCTAGAAATTTCACTCCAAGCCACACACCATCCTGACTTGGAAATATATCACCGTTCCTTCACTGTCACTGGGTCAAAATCCTGGAACTCCCTCCCTAACAGCACTGTGGGTGTACCTACAGCACATGGACTGCAGCGATTCAAGAAGGCAGCTCACCACCACCTTCTCAAGGGCAATTAGGGATGAGCAATAAATGGCCTAGCCAGCAATGCCCACAGCCTGTGAAAGAATTTTTAAAAATTAGAAACAATAGTACCACATGTGCCAGTGAAGTTGCACTCATCTCCTCTAGTGTGAGCTCTCAGTCTCCAGGTTGAAGTCCATTCATCCATCAAGTGTTTCAAGTTGATGAACCGTGGCTTCATGGATGCTCTTTTCCCTGACCATTTGAGCTGTTCAACCAAAATGCTACAGGAAAGTTCCCACCATCACCATGGCAACATAGGATACTCTCATTAAATCCATCTTCAAACCTCAAGTCCTGGAGGGGTTAAACCGTTGGGTCAAAATCTTGGAACTTCCTCCCTATCAGCACTGTGGGTGTACCAACACCACATGGCCTGCAGCAGTTCATGAAGGCAGCTCACCACCACCTTCTCAAGGGCAACTAGGGATGGTCAACAAATGATAGTTTAGTTAGTGAAGCAAACTTCACAAGAGTGAATTAAAACCAATTCTGAGAGTCAGGCATTGCAGTGAGAGTCTGCTGCTGTCAGTTATCTTACAGATTAAGGAGTTTCTCTTTGCACATTTAAGAGATGAAAACAGCCAATCAAAATATGTGACATTATCATCATGAACTTCAGTGGCAGCTTCTCCTTCAGTCCCACCATCACCCAAGTGGCTGCTTGCATGATTATTTCATTAAGAAAGACTTGCATTTATATAGCACTTTTCATGAGTTCAAAGCACTTTACAGCTAATGAAGTCACTCTGAAGTTTAGTCACTGTTGTAATGTAGGATTCACAACAGCCAATATGCACACACCAATGTGGTAATGACTAGATCATTTATAATTGTGACTGAGGGATAAATGTTGGCCAGGACACTGGGGGGAACACTTCTGATCTTCAATATAATGTCATGGGCTATTTTACATTCACCCAAGCAGCCAGATGGGGTGTCAATTAAACATCTCATCAAAAAGATGGCACTCCTTCAGTACTGCACTGAAGCATCACTCTTGATTTTTGTGCTCAAGCCCTGAATTGGGATTTGAACCTAGAAGCCTATAACTCAGAGATGAGAGTGCTAACAACTGAGCTTAACACTACAGCCATTACAGGTGTGACTGGAAATCCCTCAGGGTCGATCCTAGTGCTCCACTGGCCAGAAGTGAGGCATAAACCCAGGGGTTTTGTTGTTGCACTTAAAGCAGCATTACGATTGGTTGAGTAGAAGCTGCTCCTCGGGATTTCCCAGCCCAGTGACACAAGTCGATGTCCATTTTTCAAATGAGATGAGAAACTGTATCCCCGATTATCCTCTCAGAGCGAAATATGGCACTTAGGAGAAGAGGCAGGGGAGCTCTCCCCAGTGCCCTGCCCAATATTTATCCCTCAACCAACATCACTAATATTTAGCCATTTACTGCTGTTAGTGGGAGCCTGCTGTGTGTAATTTGGCTGCCACGTTTTCTACTTTAGTGACCACATTTCAAAAATACATGAATGGCTGTAAAGTGCTTTGGGACAACCAAAGGTTGTGAAATGCACTATATAAATGTAAGTCTTTCTTTTCTTTTGTTTACTCCTCCAATTCAAGAAGACAGAGATAGCAGGAAGCTACAATTCTTTTAGGATTATGTTAAAGGATATTTACCACAAGATGAATCCTACTACAGGCTCATGCTACACATGTCGGTTTAAAATTTGTAGCAGACCCAAGGTCTTAAAAGTTTAAGGGCTTTGAAAGTGATACAGGTATGGAGTGGTGTAAAGGTTCTAGTGCAAAGTCTGCCAGTATTTCAATGAGTGGTGCTTCTGAAATGATCCTTTGTTATAAATCCCAAGCTGTGTGGGAATCTCAGTGCTGGTTTAGGTTACTGTGGGGGGGATTCTCCACATCACCGCCCTCATTTAACTTCAAGCACAAAACATCCACTCACATCAGAGAAAGGGGGAAACCTTGCAATTACCATCAGCTACGCGTGTAATTTCCTATTCTCCGGTTTGGCTGAAGCAAACCTTTCTATGTTAATAATGAACTGAAATCTCTCTCAAGTCAGGTTTAAGCAAAGGGAACTTCTGCTACAGAGAGGGAATAATTCAAACACTGGAAGGTGCTTTTTTTTTGTCTCATATCGTTGCACTCACATAAATAACTCCACAGAAGATACAAGGTTGGTTTGTGCTGAGAGAAATGGTAGACAAATGTGCCAGGCATGTGATATATCAGCAATGAAAAAAAGAGCTGATGTTAAGGTTATGAACATATCATATCTTTAAAGAAAAATTGAGAAAAAGAATTAAGAGCTGTAAATCCGATCAAAGCACTGGATAAGTCGGTACGACGTTATCAATGTTACCACTGATGCGCGTGGCATGTGTCAATGGCCTCTGTTGAAGAATTTTAAATAATTGCTGTTATTTTTACACTTGAGTTTGTTGCACGAAGTGATACCTTATTAATTAATTAATTCTATTGTGTTGGGCCATCTTGGAAATCCTATAGATGCTCTTCACCTTCACTTAACATTGTCCCTCAAAAAAAATGACATCATGGCTTTACATGTCTTGCGGAAGGGACTGGTCTGAAAATGTTACTTTCAATTATAGAATATGGAAACTCAAAGCCACGTCCCCAAGCCTTTCTCCTGTCTAATTCTCATTCTGCCTTCTGAGCAGATTTTAGACTCTGCAGACCATATCTGAGGCTGATAATCTGATACACGGTTAAGATCACAGCGTTTCTTGTGTCGTGCTTATTAAGTTAATCAAGGAGCTTACTGAAGCAAGAGATTTAGTGAGGCCTTGCCAATTGCAAACCCTTACATTGTGGGTCAAAGCCACTGTGACCTTATTGCCCTGCTTTGCCTCAGTGGAGTTCCCCTTGAATAGCTGCATTGTAAATATGGCCATACAAAAAAAAACTGCTTTTAAAATCTGTGATTGTTTGGATTCAGGAGTAGGATCGTAATGTGGCAGATGAAATGGCCACAAAGCATTCACCCTTTTGTTGCAAAGCCTGAAATTTCTCACCTCTGAATGTATACACTACAGCTACCGCAGCAACAATGGGGGTTCGGGTTACCATTGTATGCGCTCGACTGATCCTCAGTCCGGCGACAAGAAGATAATTAAATGCTTCACAGGGCTACATTAGTGAGCCAGTGGTGGAGCACTGGGAAAGTCCCATTTCCATATGGTCAGCCAAGCAAAAACAAGACTGGCATTGTCTCCAGGAATAGGTGGCGTAAGTGTAAGGCTACAAAGATGGCCACTCATTAGATTGTCCACTGACCGATCATTAGAGTTTTAGACAGCCTCTCTCTCATAATCTGTCACATTCTGGGCTCAGTTCAGCTTTGAAACTCTCTGAATGTTTGGTCCTTAAAGGAACTGTGTTTTTGGTAGAAACACACTCTAGCTGAATAGCTCCAGAGAGGTTTACTGTGATTTTACTTTTTTTGTCATGTGTCTATCTTGCCAAAAGCTTGTTTCTTCTCTTTCCTCTGAAGAGACCAGAAAACCTTTGTTTATAGTTTGCTGTATAATGGTCTTCATTAAATTGTCCTCAATATCATTGTCAGTATCCTTCCTTCTTTTTCAATAATTTACACTCAGTTGGGGCAATTTCCCTGGGTACTAAAGAGATTCTGAGTGGCCAAAAGAGGATCTTAAGCAGCAATAGTTTAACGCAAGACATCATCTTGGTAAAGGAGATGACGTACACACTAAGAACAGCCTCCTCATGAAGGCTTTAATTACCAAGCAACTTGGCTACTAATGCTCATTAAAGAAGCTGCATGCCATTTTGCAATCTCCAAGTTAAGCTGTGTGTTGAAGTTAGACTTTTCCACGCTCCATGACAGTAACAATGGATTGTCGAGAAGGCCTTCCACTTCTGCATTTCACTGTATGCCCATCAGCCTTTTTGTGTGCACTAAAAGCCCTATCAAAACCCTCCTCTCTGAGTCCTCTGCAGCATGAGTCATGTGGGCACCCCCACCACCTCTCCTGACAGCTGGCACTCATGCTATCCTTGCCCCCTTCCCTGTCTGCAGACCGCTTTTGCCTGTTGACTCACCACGTACTCTTCCCACCTCTATGCTATCCCCAAAAGCTTGGGCAGTGCCAGTTGAGTTGGCGGCTGCAAGTTGAAGATTGTGTGACGGCGTTTCCTCTTCGTCTCTCTCACTCTTGCACTTCAGGCTCCCAAAGCAGTTCTTCACCACGTGGCAGTTCTTGACTAGCTGGAGAATAAAGGGTTTGGTTGGGGTAAGGGAAGGAAGAGAATGGAAGAGGCACAAGCTTGGACCATCTTATAAACCACAAGGGGTTGTGGGATGAGAGGGAACTGAGATGTGAAAATGTGGATTAGGTCGGAACATATGTTCATCTTCAATGGCTTAGGTGCTGCCACTGACCATGGCTTTAGTCATGGCTGTACCAATGATGGCAAGCACCAGCCTGCGCCATGGGGATGTAGAAATGCAGTCTTGCCTCCCCCTCACTGCTATTTAGTCCCTGCTGCCTCCAACTATGAGCCACCCTTACAACAGAGATACACGATGTCAGTGAGTGTGGAGCAATATGTTTGGGTCATTAGCTGCCACTGTTGAATAGTTGGCAATGTATGTAAGCTGTGGGCTGTGAAAAAAAAAAGGCTTGGATTTCATTCGCACTTTTCACGGCTGGCACACATCTCAAAGTGCTTTACAGCCAATGAAACACTTATGAAGTGTAGTCCCTTCTGTACTGCAGCAGCCAATTTGCACACAGCAAGCTCCCACAAACAGCAATGTGATAATGACCAGGTAGTCTGTTTTCTTTGTGATGTTGATTGAGGGATAAATATTACCTAAGACACTGTGGATCTTCAACATAGCACCATGGGATTTTTTACATGCACCTGAGCAGGCAGATAGAGCCTCGATTTAACACTTCATCCAAAAGATGGCACCTCCAACAGTGCAGCACTGCCTCAGTACTGCACGGAGGGACAGCCTTGATTTTTGTGCTCAAACCCTAGGGTGGGATTTGAATCCAAAACCTTGTGATTTGGGAATAAATTTGCTACCAACTGAACCTTGGCTGACACATCAAACTGAATGCAGCCTAGCAGCAATGCTAGTGTGTAAGATTGGGAATGAGTTCTGTTTGCTAAAGGATGTTGGTGAGTGTGTGTGAAGAGGATGTGGTTGTGAATGGAGCAGTGTGTGAGGAAAGCAGTTTATTTGTAAGGATACAGAATGAAAAGATATCCCACTCACAGGAGGTAACTGAGTTTTTTTGCAGAATTATACCCAAGTCCCCCGATCTGGACTGGGATTGTTTCCATTGGATACCTGCTCCCACTGCTTCAGTCATGTCTTCCTGGAGGTGGCGCAATGGTATGTTTATGGAGGTGTGGTATAGTCACTGGACTAGTATTCCAGAGACCCAAGGTATTGCTCTGAGGACCTGGGTTCAAATCCCACCACAGCAGATGGTGAAATTTGAATCCAATGAAAACCTGGAATTAGAAAGCCTGATGATCACCATGATCATCATTGTTGATTGCCATAAAAACCCATCTGGTTCACTAATGCCCTTTAGACCAGAAGATGTAGGAGCAGAAGTAGGCCATTGAGTCTGATAATCCTTAACTCCACTTTCCTGCCTTTCCCCATAACTCTTACTGATTAAAAACCTATCTCAGCCTTGAATATACTTAATGACCCAGCCTCTACAGCCCTCTGCGGTAAAGACTTCCACTGATTCACAACCCCCTGAGAGAAGAAATTCCTCCTCATCTCTATCTTAAATGGGGACCCCTTCCTCTGAGATTACGCCCTTGATCCTCGACTCTCCTACGTGGGGAAACAACCTCTCAGCATCTACCCTTCCCTTTAGAAAAGGAAATCTGCCATCCTTACCTGGTCTGGCCTACATGTGACTCCAGACCCACAGCAATGTGGTTAACTCTGAACAAGGGCAATTAGGGATGGGCAATAAATGATGGCCCAGCCAGCAACACCCACATGTGCTCCATGAACGAATAAAAAAAAAGACCTGCTCCCTGAGGGCCCCCCTCCTATTGTCCATCTCTTGAGGCCTCCAGTGCTGCAGTGGTGATCTGTAGCCAGCTGTGGTGTTTTCACTCCTCTTTCTGCTCAGAGTCTCTTCTCCAACCTGTTCCAGCAGCCTGTGCAGCCAGAATGCACCCTACCTTTCAGAGGTGTAGGCTGGGTTTAAATAGAGCGAGCTTGGTGCATGGTCTGGGCCCAAGGCTGAGGCATGGATGGAGACACTCAACAGCATGTTCAGTGCAAGGCACCCATGCTAATGTCCTTTAAATTAACAGGCAGCCCAAAGTCTGTGTGCCGCCTGCATCTCTACGTAGGCTCAGATTAATCATGCATTGCAATCCATGTGCCCGATTACTGGTCGAATCCAACCTTTTTCTCCAGATGTTTTATCAAATAGTGAGGTCATTAGTCTACATTTTTCTTGATCATTACTATTTGAAGCAAGTACTGCAGGCCTGGTAAAGATCATTATAAAACATTTGAAAAGAAATAAAGACTCATTTTATTCCAATTATACATGTGCCTAGTTTCCTAAGTGCATGTGTGTTTCTCCCCTCTCCCTGCTGCTTACTGCACTATTGAATACATTGGTACATGTTTTCTCTGGATGTCACAGTGATGGATGGTGTGGATGCAGCATCTGTTCAACCAGACCCGGCGCTGATACTTTCTCATTCATCACCCGTCTTATTGTCAAATCACTGATCAAGGCTATTAAGCAGCTTTGAGCCTGTTTCGAGGATTCTCCTGTGAAATATGGGGCAAGTACTTCAAGCAGTTATTATATCAAATTTCAACGCTTTTTGTGTTTTACTTACACCATTTTTGTAAGAATCAAAATTAAACAATGTGATATTTTGGCAATGTATAGGGTATTAATTAGATTTTTCTAAAATCTGATTGTAGTTCTGTGATTTTAGGCAAATTTGATCCTGCACTCCCATTGCTATTGAAACCTTTGTCAGAGCATCAATGCTACAGTATTGTAATCCTGTCTCTGACTCACACTCCTTCTGAACACAGCCCCCCCCTGCTAGCACAGCGTTTACATGAACTTGCCCCTATATTATGCAAATCCAACCAGTTAATTTGTGTTCGTAGATTTCACATTGCTTGTGTTGTTTTCACCCGCTGCTGTAAACTACAGAGTAACAGGATGAGGCCATTCAGCCCCTCGACCCTATTCAAGCATTTAGTCAGATCATGACTTACCTGTACCACAACTCCATTAAGCAGCTTTGATCAATATCTCTTGACTAATACCAAGATCCTGAAATGAAACTGATTCTCCGGTTATTATCACATTGCTTGTGTGTAGGACCCGGCAGTACACAAACTGGCTGTCCCCATGTGTCAAATATTGCTCTATAATTCTCCTATGAAGTGCCAGTGGGATGTTTTGTTACCTTAAGGCTCTGTATAGATAGAATTTGTTGTTGCTGCCATAGCACTCCCTCAGTACTGCGCTGAGGTGTCAGCCTGGACTTTTCGCTCAAAACTCTAATCCCACAACCTTGTAACTGAGAGACAAGGGTGTTCCCATTGAGACACAGCTAACAGCAGTTAAAACAGGAAATTACAGGCATGCTTCATATGTCAGGTTCTGTTCATTTCACATAATTGGATGCCCATAATGTGCCCAGTGGACAGGAATCCTGCCAGGGCACACCCCTTTAAACTGGCCCTGCAAACAATTAACGTTGGATATCGTAATATTGCTGTCGTATCATCTGGAGCCACTAGGAAAGAATCTCCATTTGGCAGGCCCCAACACTAAACACTGCCTCTCGTCACATGTCATACATTCCCAGCCTGTGAGTTCATGTACACGGAGGAGGGTGGCTGAAGTGGGATGGGGCATGGCCAATCCTGGATGGACACAAAGATAAAAGCAAAACATTGCGGATGCTGGAAATCTGAAACAAAAACAAAAATTGCGGGAAAAACTCCACAGGTCTGACAGCATCTGTGGAGAGAAAGACAGAGTTAACGTTTCGAGTCCGTATGACTCTTCTTCAGAACTAAAGAGAAGTGGAAATGTGGTGAAATATATCCTGTTAAAGGGGGTGGGACAGGTGAAGCTGGTTAGAAGTGTTAGATGGATGCAAAGGAGAGATTGCAAAAGATGTCATAAACAATAGGTCGAAGGGGTGTCTAAGGCCCCTCCTTCCTGGTTTGGAAGGTGATGATACTTGTTAAACAAATGGGCCAAACTCATTTAATAATGTCAATAGATTATTGTTTCACAATCCCTTGGAAGGTTTTCTTTGGCCACTGGAAGATCGAAACCAATTCTAGGAAACACCCGGCCTAGGAGGGTTGGCAACCCAACTTTCCAGGAGGCCATTGAGCCAATGCAAACAGTGTTCCTGTTTCCATGTCCTGAACTTTACATTCCACCTTCAGTGGGTTTGTAGGGGATGGGTGGGGGGCCATAACGTTCTTCAGATGGCCTTCTCACTGAGCTCTCACCCGCCCTGACCTCTCTGCAATTTTACAGTGGGATGGGTGAGGCCTAGGCCAGCCCTCCCACCTTTGCCCTAATTG